>NW_021130897.1:0-186163 GCF_004193835.3 Ostrinia furnacalis
CAAAGTGATCCTATAAGGGTTCCGTTTTTTCCTTTTGAGGTACGGAACCCTAAAAAGGAAAGAAAAAACACAAACGACTATAGATTGTAATGTCTTTAATTAATGTGTTTTCAGAAAGGGAATTGAAAGAGAAATGTTTTAAACTTTTTCATTTAATATTTAACTAAATGTAAAGCTATCGTAAGGAGGCCATTTTTTTGTTTGAAAATTCATGCCTGAAAATGTCGTTGGTAGTTTAATTCCAAGGCTCTCAAATATGTGGCTTAATGGTGTAGGTAAGTACTTCATCGTATTACAGCCTTCAATTGTCTACCCTCGTCAGACTGAAGCCTCACTCCATCAGCATAATGAAGTCGTGTTAATGTACGGGTGATAGCACATCGGGCTATACATTTTTACAAAATCGACCCTATTACGACTACAGAAGGTTAAGGTTGACGTGCCGTCGTCTGTGGAATTAATAGACCTGGTAATGTCGTCGCTTCATGACCTGACACGGTGCTTTGAATTTTATCGTCCGAACTTGAGCATGATTCAGAGATTAATTAGTAATTAATACGCTTGGATACGAGCGATTAGTGAATAAGCTTCAGCCAGATCGGAAAGGATCGATCCAGAGCATGTTTTTTATGTTATACTAGCGGCCGCCCGCGACTTAGTACGCGTGGATCCCGTTTTACCACCTTATTCCGATTGTAACAAAATCCGTTCTTAGTGAGCACCTACGTTCTAAAAGGAACACCCATGCAAAATTTGATACTCCTAGCACTTGTAGTTTCTGAGATTTCGTGATGAGTGAGTCAGTCAATCAGTGACCTTTCGCTTTTATAGATATAAAGGAAGGATCCTATCTTGTCATGAGCTACCAAAATACCAAATAGTTACGTTCTTCTCAAGTGTGGCTCTTTCCCGGGACGTAATTTTTGCGCTGACCCCATATCTAGTTGGTATCATTGATCGAAGGTTGATGGCAACAAGTTGGTTACGCAATCAAGGTGATATCTCACCTGGTACCCCTATAGAATACCCCTTCTACAACTGTATACATTTTGTCAGAAGCGCGACTATTGGCGTCACCGTAGTCTTAATGAGATAGCAGGACTTTCAGAAATAAATAAGCGCGAATTTTCATTCTTTCACCAAATTGACTGCTTGACACTTGACCTTCTGGTTGGGATTTTATTGGAGTTCAAGCTGTAGATCCTGGCTACACAGGAGTTGCAGCGGTGGGAACGAGAGGTCGGAATAGTCCCGTATATTCAGTGCTGTACAATTGACTCTACATTCGAATTCTTGATACAATAATGTACAAAAACTTATATTATTAGATACTAGTTTCGTACTACTATGACCCTTTCTTCTACTTCACCTTGATTCGTGTCTAGCGGATATAACATTAGTTTGAGAGTTTAAACTAAATTATTGCGAGAACCAACCGTAAAGTGCGGTATGCACTTTTTTTTGTTTTATAAACAAAGTGGATAAAAAGCAAGGTCATATTCGGTCAGTATATTGAAAACATGCCTAACTAAAACTCTACTGATGTATTTTGATCAGAAAAAACTTAGTGATTGATAGTTGCTGCAAGCTGATTTTTTTGTTTGGTTAACAATAGTGTTTCAGAGGTGATAAGTAAATGTGTACGGGACTATTCCCACTTCCCGTTCCCACCACTGCAACTCCTGTGTAGCCAGGATCTACAGCTTGACCGCCAATAAAAACCCAACCAGTGAAGATCAAGTTTGTCCCGGTGCGGAGGAAAGTTAAACTGTCATGGGACCCACAAAGAAATTAATCAGAAGAACATAAGAGGAGTCTGAAGTTGTAGTGGACAGGAGACTCTACCGACCTTCACCATTTCAGCCATAGCAAGTCTACTTCTACTCCATCTGGGGGAGGCGCTGATATTGTATGATGTAGCATCGAGATATGGTATTAGTTTTAAAGTTTGTAAGCGGTATGATAACATTCTCCACCAATTCACATTAGGCCATCGTGGAGAAGAGTGGCTTGAACCATTCCACAGTTAAAATAAGGCCTGTCCCGGGACGTAATTTGGGCTACTTTCTTTCCTTACTCACTTAGCAACAAGTGCTCTGTATTTACTATACTTGTATACTTTTTGGTTTAATTAAGTTTCAAGCTTGTTACAGAATACCCACAAATGTCAGGTAATCTGAGGCAGAGCTAGAAACGGGGTAAATCTCGTAATCCCGGGTCCCGGAACGGGTGTACAGTTAACATTATAAATTTTCGTGCTGTCTGTACTACTCGTTTACCCTCAATAACAGTAAGGACACGTTGTCCGAATGGCTAATTAAATGAGTCTTCGGATGGGCGTTTCGTTAATTGGCTGTTTAATTTCTAATTGCCTTCTGTGCGTGTTAAACACGTGTTTGCGTAAGTGAGAGTAGGAACTGAGGACTGAGCTTGTATAAAGAGATTTATACAGGCAGCATTACTTTAACTTTAACAAACGTTAAATATCTGTCAAAATCCACACAAAAAACGCCGGTTATGGTTAGAATAAGGTGGTGCAACTCAGCCTAAAAAGTTCTCATTGCAAGGACCATGACTTTACTACATGATATGCTAGGGATGCTAATTTCTTTACTATGTAAGCTACGAATACTTATATTCTGGGCAAGCTCTCTGAATTATATCGCATCAGTTGGCCCCGGATGAGTCTGCTATCAAGGGCATATTTAACGTCACATATTAAAAAAAAACCTTGTAATTTGGTTAAAAATACTTATAAAGAAAAATGAATATCTCCTCTTTCGCGCCTTCACTGACCTGTATGATTATTTTTTATGACAAAAATAGCTAAGGTTTTTATCCCTTGTCGATCTCTACCGAAATACAAAAATGGTTTGGAGGCGTAGGCATGGAAAGACCATAAAAATACGTAATACAATGTCGCATAAATTGAAAATCAGTTTGATCAACATTTTCGTTGGCTTTGCCAAACCCAGTGCCAAAGCCTAGCAGCTATTATTACGCCTCCAATTAAAATATTTTGTACCAACACTATCCGTAATTACCGTAATCGGATACGGCTCTTATCGATTATCTAAAAATACCTCTCGATTAGGGCTTCCGATCCCAGTATCTCGGAGCGAGATCTTACGCTATTTTATGTCCCACAACTCCCACACAAGGCGGGATTACAAATTGAGAATCCCATGGGATGAGAGTAGAGAGAGATAACAATAGACTCAACTACTCCAAAGGTATATTGCTACCCTACACATTGTTACTGTAATAAAATTGATCTACTATCAGTAAATTGGTCCAAAAATTCAATTCAATTTTTATTTCCTTGGATTATTACATTAGGTTTAATTTCTATTTTGATTTTGAATCGGTTTTTGACTGTTATTTTTAAAATGTTGAGCATGTAATTTAAAAAAAAATATCCCCTCGGATCTCTAAGAAAATTCGATTGAATCGACTTGTGGAAATCGTTCATCGATCCATTAGGTATTTGCTGCCCAACGAAAGTGATCATTATATACCATTTTGTGTATTCTGCTTGTCTGATTTAGTTTTCCATTGCTACCCAGAGGAATAAAGTTCCCAATCCCGCAAATCCTAGGCCCAAACAGTCCTGGTTATAATCGTCAGGATTAAGAGTGGCCATATTAATTGGATTTCCTTTTCCAGGTGGCCGAGCGTCTGAATGTGGACGTGCGCCGCGGGCTGTCATGGCGCGAGGCGAACGACCGCATGAACTTCGTCGGCCCCAACGAGTTCCAGGTGAAGGAGCAGGACCCGCTCTGGAAGAAGTACATCGAGCAGTTCCAGAACCCGCTCATACTGCTGCTGCTTGGTAAGACCACCTAGTATTTTAAAAGATAGAGGTACTAAAGCCCGGTCCGTGAGCACGTAGAATTTTGTCCAATGACCCCTAGCTACCCATCCTTATCGCTCGCGCGTAATTACATATATTGCTGTCGCGACTGTGCGACTGGCACCCTCAGTGAGTGTGCGAGCGCGATAGCAACATAATTACGCGCGAGCAATAAGGATGGGTAGCTTGGGGTCATTGGACAAAATTCTACGTGCTCACGGACCAGACTATAGTAATTTGTGTTATGTTGCTTTGTTGTCCCAAAGCGGTAAGGCAAGCTATATTTGGTCCTGAAAGCGGCTTAAATATTTACTTTTAAAGAGTTTTGTAAATAGAAGGGAGTTTACCACAATCCAGTGGTCGACGGGGATCGTAGGCGACCCTCGAATCGGTAGGTCGATACTTATAGCTATAGTCGACTGATTATCCCTTCGTATAAAAGTTGTACGTTTTTTATACAGATCGAAGTTTGTGTTTAACGTCAAGCAACGTGAAACAAACTCTCATACGCTTACTTAGTTAACCGATCCGGGTAGTAACTAGGTATTGGGTAATCTGTGTTCGGGTACCCTTTTTTGACCCAGGAAAATTGCCTGTCCATATACCTACCGCCGGGGGGCGGCAGGTTATGTGGGACTAGGGTTGCCAGGTGTCCGGCTTTTTCCGGCCAAATATTGTCTTGGTCGGCCTGTCCGGCTTTTGTTAGGCTCACGGCATCAGGATGTTGTACAACCGATGATGATAGTACTCCCCCCCCGTGACATGTCCGGCTTTTAGGGTAAAATGTCCGGCCAAATAAAGTACAGAGTCCGGCTTTTGTGTTTTTGGACCTGGCAACCCTATGTGGGACAGACTGAATCTTTTCTTGCTGTAACTTGTCCACGAATATTGAATTATGTTGGATTTTCTTTGATCAGCTGGATTGATATAAAATAACTGATGTTTGCCACAAACGTCGATGCTTTATTGCTTCGTTTAGAGTTCATTAACGTTTCTATACTAAGAAAGACTAATATTTTCAGAATAATTTCATGACTTAACACACAATGCTGCTGTTGTTTTTTTTAAACAAATACTTGCAGCAAATGCTAATGATTGTAAGTGTAAATTGAACCGAAGTAACATCCCATTGTACGGTATATTATTGCGATTTCCAATTATACTCGTATTAAGTATGTGTGAATTTATTGTCAGAGGCGCCTGCGTAAAGCCTTATTGATGCAAATGGTTTGTGAATTCATAAAATATGTTCACGTGCAGAATACGTGGAATTAATATAATGTTATGAATATTAATTAATTAATTATTTATTTATACCTTTTGGCCACTGTTTCGCACGGGTGAAGTTTGAAAGACGACCTTTGTCGAAAAGCTCAGTTTAACACTGAAAATATGTAATCTGATACAATCTTAGTTTCTTGCATGATTATAAACTTTTAAATGCAATTTTAAATGATACTGAATAAACATTTCTTCTTCTTTCTTTTAATTTTAAACCACTATTGCGATTATTTTAAGTCTGTCGTTCATGAATTTATAATCTACTACCTACATTGACAAAGGCGAAAACAAGATCAATTTCACATAGTGCCATGCAATGCCAGGCCAAGATCAAATCGAACCTACATAAATTATACTTTTTACTCTCGACCTTATTATGCGAGAATACACATGTAGGGGAAATGTAAAATAATTTGGCATTGACACACTAAAAGTATATTTGCAAGTGAAATTGAGTAGGTACAAGTACTTACTCAAGGGTGCCTACTACGCCCCTGAGTATGTTCTGTATGTTCACCCTTTTAGTTTAAGAACTACTATTAATTAGATGCATTAATATGCTATAATTTATTTGCTTGCAAATTAGTATCTTTGTCCAATTGTAACAAAGACGTGTTGCGAACTTTTCGGCCACTTTGGGTGTCGTGAACTATTCGACGCTGACTGTACTTACATCGTATCAGATGTGCGATGTAAGTGCTCTACACTCTACGGTAATTCGTTTTGCGGTGCCCGTCAGGTCGTTGTCGCTTGCACTTGACGTGGACTGGTTTTTGCCGAGTTTTTTGCGATAGTTACGGTTCACCGGTTAAATGGGGACGTTCTTTTGTTTCTTTAGCGCCATTGGATTGTTAAAATTAATCGAGGAGTTATTTTTAGGGACGGCTTTTCGTTTCCCAGGAAAAAGTTGGATAATAATTTCCATACTAATATTAGAAATGCGAAATTGTGGCTGTTCCTTCACGCTTAAACCGCTAAACCGTTTTAGATGAAAGGTAGAATAATTTGAGACTCAGAGAAAAATATTAGTTTTTTATCGGTTTTTGAAAGGCTATCTGTGATAAAACGAAATCCACGCGGCGAAATCAAAGTCGCGGCCATAAGCTACCTCTATTATTTGCTTGGAATGAGAGAAAAAAGTGGCACGAATTATGGAATAGTTTGTGGTGAACAGCGATTCCTCTATGAACTGGAAGCAGGTGCTACTTGATCGATTCATGTCAGGTGAACGTTTTACCAGTTTGTCTGCATTTAATGACGGCCTCATATAGTTTAGTAGACGTTTTTAAAAATAGAGATGGGCTGTAGACTAGTAGTAATCGATAGAAACCTTTGTTTTATCACTTTGCTCTTGAGGGAAGTCGAACCTTATCTCGAACTACTCCTATGTTCTTCTGATTAATTTCTTTGCGGGTCCAATGACAGTTTAACTTTCCGGGACATGCTTGACCTTCACTTGTTGTGTTATTGGCGGTCAAGCTGTAGATCCTGGCTACACAGGAGTAGCAGAGGTGGGAACGAGAGGTGGGAACAGTCCCGTAGTACAAATCGATATCTACGCGAACGAAGCAGACAAAAGTGTAGGTAGGTACCTAAGTAATACAGATTCCCTTCGTAACGGCGGACTATTAACTCAATTATGGACATGTAACTTTCTGAAATTTTAATGGCCTTAATAAGAAATTATTCTGTCTCTTTCATATTTTGATTTATTACCTACTCTTTTCTTTAGAACTTTGGCAAACAACAAGATCGTTTAATCATGTTGAAATGATTATAGCGACAAAGTAAACAAAGTCGACCTAGTAACATTATGTCTTTAATACATACATTTTTGTACGGAACATTCTTATGTGGGTGCAATAAAGTATTTAAATAAATAAATTAATACTTATTCTTACAAGTGTGCATTTTCATAGTACGATATTCCATTCGTCTCGTCATCCAATGTCAATTTGCTTTGTATCAATTCATCATCATTTCAGCCACAGGACGTCCACTGCTGAACTTAGACCTCCCCCAATGATTTCCACATCGCCCGGTTGGTAGCGGCCTGCATACAGCAATAATTGTATAAATCAATTTATGTGAAAGACTAGCTTCTACAATTATACTATTCTGTAGTTTTTGCGTGAATCAGAGGCTTTCATAAACTATTATCGTGACTTTACATAATGTTTTAGTCGTAATTTAACACAGATACTTAAATAAAAGGCGTTATTAGCCAGTCACGTCTTTTTCTTTATGGCAACATAAAAATTAAATTATATCAAAGATATGAAAACTTTTATATTGTGAACACGATGTACGCGTTGCTATATACATCTATTATTTATTGGTATTATATTTATAGGTTTTTTATTTGAATTTGAACAATATAATGACACTCTATAGACTAAAGACTTTTAAGCCCGATTCGACGAAACTTTTATCCGAGAATAACTCCTGGTATAATTGGCACATTGACAGTTTCAGTATGGGAAATATGTCAAAACTGACGATTTATTCTGAGATTAACATTTACTCTTGTTTGGTCGAATCCACCCTTAGTCGGCCGATATACCCAGTTGTAGTTGGGTCGGGCTGTTATCAGTATGAACATGTATGGAAGTGCGCATTTTACACCAGTTTACTATCGGCCAATTTCTCATACAAACTAGAAGCCGACCCAACTATTCATCATCATCATCTAGCCGTAGGACGTCCACTGCTGAACATAGGCCTCCCCCAATGCTTTCAATGTTACCCGGTTGGTATCGGCCTGCGTCCAACGCTTTCCCGCTACCTTTACGATGTCGTCGGTCCACCTTGTGGGTGGACGTCCCAAGTTGCGACCCAACTATCGGTCGACTAAAAGTCTGTATAAGATTTTAAACTTTGGTGTTCACTTTCACGGCTGCAGTATAGCAGCCGAAACGTCAAGCCGTGAGTACATAATGTAACTTATAATGTCGCATTGAGACCCGTGTCTCTCTATTTTAGTTCAAAGTCTGACTGCGGGGTGTCTAAATTGATTTGATAATTGTAAACCTGCCCCAGAATCGCTAAAATCAAGTGGCAGTGGGCGGGGCACATAGCTCGAAGAGCTGATGGCCGCTGGGGCAGGAAAGTTCTTGAGTGGCGACCACGAGCCGGAAGACGTAGCGTGGGCAGGCCTCCCATTAGGTGGACAGACGATCTGGTGAAGGTCGCGGGAGGTACCTGGATGCAAGCGGCGCAGGACCGGTCTTTGTGGAAATCCTTGGGGGAGGCCTTTGTCCAGCAGTGGACGTCTTTCGGCTGAAACGAACGAACGACCGAACGAAATCCGGCCCCGTACAACCAAACTGTGGAATGGACTGTCGTCTGCGGTGTTTCCGGACGGATACGAGGTGTCTATGGTCGACGGTAATCACTTACCATCAGGTGATCCGTCTGCTCGTTTGCCTCCTGTCACATAAAAAAAAAACGAAGTAATAATTTATCATCAATCTCTAATAACAGTTCAGAGACCAACGGAGATATCGCCAAAGGATACCAAACTAGTTGAATTTGAAACCTTTTTGCAAAGGAAAATGATTGAAAATGATTGGTCGCCATGATTTTCAATGGCGATCCGACCTTGGCGGTATTATGGCGCATAACAAGCGGTAATAAGCATAACATTGAATTAGTAATCGTAACTAACCACTGGAATTCACTGGATGGTGGCACTCGCGAAGATAATGATAAGCTAGAGTTCGACTCTCCTTTGTGATTTTGGTTTGGAGAATGACGTGAATTCACCATCAGCTTGATTGCTTTACACTACACCATAGCATTTTGTACTAGCATATGTTTAGAATACATATTTAGTGAAAAAGAGGTTCTTCCTACATAGTCACTTACTCGTACATTTTGTTTAAAAGGGACCTCGAATAGATTGTCCAAATACATAGTATTTTTTTGTTGTACTATAAAAATGTATTTACCTTTTTCATTATCAAGAACTAAGTAGTTAGCATGGTTTCGATCTTTGTAGAACGGGTAAAAAAAGAAACAATCTCGCTTATGCCAGTTGGTTCTTTCTTCTTCTTCTTTTCAGCCAAATGACGTCCACTGCTGGACAAAGGCCTCCCCCAAGGTTTTCCACAATGAACGGTCCTGCGCTGCCCGCATCCAGGCTCTTCCCGCGACCTTTACCAGATCGTCGGTCCACCTAGTAGGAGGCCTGCCCACGCTACGTCTTCCAGCCCGTGGTCGCCACTCGAGAACTTTCCTGCCCCAACGGCCATCGTCTCTACGAGCTATGTGCCCCGCCCACTGCCACTTGATTTTAGCAATTCTGCGAGCTATGTCGGTTACTTTGGTTCTCCTGCGGATCTCCTCATTTCTGATTCGATCACGCAGGGAAACCCCGAGCATAGCCCGCTCCATCGCCCTTTGGGTGACCTTGAGCCTTCTTATGAGGCCCATAGTAAGCGACCACGTCTCAGATCCTTATCCGACGCCAGTTGGTTATCCTTCTTTTATACCAAATCAATTTCGGTTTATAATACATACTTGCTTCGCCCGCGTGGAATTTTTCGGTTTTTTATATAACCACACACTCAGCAATAATGTTGCTTTCTATTGGTGAAAGAATTTTTAAAATCGGTTTAGTAGATCCCGAGATTACCCTTTATTACCCTTTACAATTTAACAAATATACTAACACACAAACTTTACCTCTTTATATTAATAGTATAGACCAGTATTATGGCCGTATGGTTTATGGCATGATCCTTGCAGAACGAGTAAAAAAAAGAAATAACTCGCTTATAGCAGGTGACCATCTTTCTTTAGGTATATTTATAAAATAAACAAACAATTCGGTTCGGTTTTTTATGTTATCAATTGAAGATTATTTTTAAATACGAGGGCGGCACTGAAAATTTCGGGAATCAAGGAAGTGAAACAACATTACTATTTAAAAATGTATTTATTGCTTTTCAAAGTATTCTCTGCGAAATTTGACACATTTTTCCATACACGAAACCAATCATTGAAGCAACCATTGCATTCGGAAGTTTGGGTCTCCAAAATGGCCGTTTTGTAGGCCTCCCACAGCTTCTTCAGGTGATGAAAATCTCTGACCACGCAATTTATTCTTTATTTTAGGGAAAGTATAGAAATCATTAGGGCTTAGGTCGGGGCTGTACGGCGGATGGACTAATAATTCTATGTTTTCTTGCTCTAAAAACTCTTTTGTTCAGTGCGCGGTGTGAGAACTCGCATTGTCGTGATAGAGGATGATGCGGCGGTTGCAGTTCTCTTTACGGAGTTCAGAAACGACCTGTGGCAAACAAATGCTAGCATACTAATCTGCATTAACCGTTCTTTGTCCCCCAAGAGGAATAGTCGCAACATGGCCGGTTTTGGAGACAAACGTGGCCACCATTTTTTTTGCAACACTCCGTGAACGAACTATTTTTGTTGGCTTTAATTCATTTTCGAACACCCAAACTCGTGACTGGTTTTTTTTTACGGTCCTGCGCTGCCCGCATCCAGGCTCTTCCCGCGACCTTTACCAGATCGTCGGTCCACCTAGTAGGAGGCCTGCCCACGCTACGTCTTCCAGCCCGTGGTCGCCACTCGAGAACTTTCCTGCCCCAACGGCCATCGTCTCTACGAGCTATGTGCCCCGCCCACTGCCACTTGATTTTAGCAATTCTGCGAGCTATGTCGGTTACTTTGGTTCTCCTGCGGATCTCCTCATTTCTGATTCGATCACGCAGGGAAACCCCGAGCATAGCCCGCTCCATCGCCCTTTGGGTGACCTTGAGCCTTCTTATGAGGCCCATAGTAAACGACCACGTCTCAGATCCTTATCCGACGCCAGTTGGTTATCCTTCTTTTATACCAAATCAATTTCGGTTTATAATACATACTTGCTTCGCCCGCGTGGAATTTTTCGGTTTTTTATATAACCACACACTCAGCAATAATGTTGCTTTCTATTGGTGAAAGAATTTTTAAAATCGGTTTAGTAGATCCCGAGATTACCCTTTATTACCCTTTACAATTTAACAAATATACTAACACACAAACTTTACCTCTTTATATTAATAGTATAGACCAGTATTATGGCCGTATGGTTTATGGCATGATCCTTGCAGAACGAGTAAAAAAAAGAAATAACTCGCTTATAGCAGGTGACCATCTTTCTTTAGGTATATTTATAAAATAAACAAACAATTCGGTTCGGTTTTTTATGTTATCAATTGAAGATTATTTTTAAATACGAGGGCGGCACTGAAAATTTCGGGAATCAAGGAAGTGAAACAACATTACTATTTAAAAATGTATTTATTGCTTTTCAAAGTATTCTCTGCGAAATTTGACACATTTTTCCATACACGAAACCAATCATTGAAGCAACCATTGCATTCGGAAGTTTGGGTCTCCAAAATGGCCGTTTTGTAGGCCTCCCACAGCTTCTTCAGGTGATGAAAATCTCTGACCACGCAATTTATTCTTTATTTTAGGGAAAGTATAGAAATCATTAGGGCTTAGGTCGGGGCTGTACGGCGGATGGACTAATAATTCTATGTTTTCTTGCTCTAAAAACTCTTTTGTTCAGTGCGCGGTGTGAGAACTCGCATTGTCGTGATAGAGGATGATGCGGCGGTTGCAGTTCTCTTTACGGAGTTCAGAAACGACCTGTGGCAAACAAATGCTAGCATACTAATCTGCAAGCGATAAATTGTGGTTTTGGATGGGGCTTCATTACCAAATGCAGAAATCATCCGGTCAACACACTGTTTTTGTGTTAAACCACTTCAAAAGTCATAATAAATCATCGCTCTTGAATTTTCTCGAGTCAATTCCATTTTCTCAACGACTAAACAAGTTTGACAAGACCTTGTGATACGACCGAGAATCTTTTTTTAAATAAATAAATGGTATACGATTTTTAAAACCCTGGAGTTTGCAATTAAATAGATTTTAATATGACTGGAACAGTGGAAATATTACATTCCCGATACTTTTAGTGCAGCCCTCGTACATTTGTATTCTTCACTGATCGCGATCGCGTCGCGTGATTGCGTGTCACAATAAACTTTTCTTTAAATCTCAATTCACTATTATTCTCACCGACCGATCGCAGATCTTAATTGAGA
This sequence comes from Ostrinia furnacalis, assembly GCF_004193835.3. Lineage (NCBI taxonomy): Eukaryota > Metazoa > Arthropoda > Insecta > Lepidoptera > Crambidae > Ostrinia > Ostrinia furnacalis. Next base: position 12,256 of record NW_021130897.1, read on the forward strand.
TTATGAATCAACTCGTCTGTCTGTATATCATTCAAGAAACAATAACAAAGAACAGACGCGGTTGATTCCCATGAAACATATAAATAGTTTTATTTATACCAAACGAATGCTGGGTATGTGTGAATCAATTTGAGTACTGTTGAGTTTAATAATATTATGCTGTGTTAAGAAAACAAAAGCATGGTGAAGTAGATATTAAATAGCTTTTGCACAAGCAATTTTGTACTTGTTGAAAAATATTTGTAATCTGAGGTCTATGGTACGTCACTTTGGATAAAGACATTATTCTGTCTTAACCAAACAACAAACAGTCGCACATTTTGTTTAATTTTAGACACACATCTGTTACAGCTTCTTCCGTATTTCCACATGAGAACAGTCGTAAAATCCAAATTGTGTCATCACATTCACATAATCAAAAACTTAGCATCTTTAGTCATGTAAAATAGACATATTACTCATTTAAAATACATATTTTAGTAGACGACTTCAAATAAATCCAAAAAATATTTAATGCACAAGTTATTCAAAAACAATTCATAAAACGAACGTAATTTTTAATCAGACTGTATTTCGAACTTGTTTACAAAGATTTGAGGAAATCCTAATAGAATTCTAAAAAATGATAACGCGTTATTCCCCAAAGCCAGTTAGCTAAGTGGCCGGGCCCGAGCGAATTTTAAGAGCGGCTTATTTATTATTTAAAAGGATAAAGGGAGCCTTTTAGAACAGCTGTTTACACTCCTTTTATAAGTACAACAAGTTTTAAACATAAACTTTGTGCAACCTTTTTTGTTTACCGGATGTTTTTGGCTGGGATGGAATATTGGAATAATAAAGTGATTTTCTTGTTGTTGAACTACAATCTCTTTCTAGTAATACTACAGTTGGGATTAAAAGAAATAAACGTACAACTCAGGCGCGGATCCAGCCCTCAAAAAAGGTTGTGGGCACAGCCACCAAAAATTAGCAAAGTGAGAGTTGGATCACTACATGCCCGGACCACAGATAATATAATACTAGTCCCGGACATACATACATGCCTATCAATCCCAACTATCCCAACTAATATTATAAATGCGAAAGTAACTCTGTCTGTCTGTCTGTCTGTCTGTCTGTCTGTCTGTCTGTTACGCTTTCCCGCTTAAACCTCGCAACCGATTTTGATGAAATTTGGCATAGAGATAGTTTGAGTCCCGGGAAAGAACATAGGATAGTTTTTATCCCGGTTTTTGAAACAGGGACGCGCGCGATAAAGTTTTTCTGTGACAGACAAAATTCCACGCGGTCTGTCTGTCTGTCTGTCTGTTACGCTTTCCCGCTTAAACCTCGCAACCGATTTTGATGAAATTTGGCATAGAGATAGTTTGAGTCCCGGGAAAGAACATAGGATAGTTTTTATCCCGGTTTTTGAAACAGGGACGCGCGCGATAAAGTTTTTCTGTGACAGACAAAATTCCACGATCATAATTAAAACAAGCAAATTAGGGTTGTGGGCATGGCCACTGTGCCCACAACGGTGGATCCGCGCCTGGTACAACTCATATGTAAACAATTCTTAGCCTAGCCGCAGACCACAGTCTTTTGGTCGGCCGATAGTTGGGTCGTGCTGTTAATCAGTGTGGACATGTATGAAAGTGCGCACATTACATAGGCCGATTCTTCATACAAATTAAGCGAAAAGAATGTGGGCATATCCTTCACTAAAGTGGAGGAGGCCCATAGTCCAACAGTGGGCTGTAAAGGGCTGTTATTGATGATGATGAGTCTAGCAGCGGCGCCTCAGATCTCGATTCGGACACTCCGACATCGACACCCTTGGGCTATTGTATGATGATGATGACGATGAAACTTAATTCGTTGTTCTCTTGTCTCCAGGATCAGCAGTGGTGAGCGTGTGCATGCGACAATTCGACGACGCGATATCGATCACGGTCGCAATCATCATCGTGGTTACGGTGGCCTTCGTCCAGGAGTACCGATCGGAGAAGTCGCTTGAGGAGCTGAATAAATTGGTGCCGCCATCTTGCAACTGGTAAGCTTGGCTAGCGAATATAGAACAAACCCTAAAACTAATTAAACCGAGCAGAACAGTTTGCTTCCACTGGGAATTGAACGTTGGACCTATGGGTCTGTGACAGTCTTTACACTAGACCATAGAAAAGATTAATTTGAAAAAACCTCTGAACATCCACTCGTTTCAGCCAAATGACGTCCACTGCTAGACAAAGGCCTCCCCCAAGGATTTCCATAACGAACGATCCTGCGCTGCCCGCATCCAGGCTCTTCCCGCGACCTTCACCAGATCGTCGGTCCACCTAGTGGGAGGCCTGCCCTGCCCTGCTACGTCTTCCGGCCCACAGTTGCCACTCGAGAACTTTTCTGCCCCAACGGCCATCATCTCTACAAGCTATGTGCCCCGCCCCCTGCCACATGATTTTAGCAATTCTGCATGCAATATTGCACTACGAGTATATTCAAAGTCGCGATCAATTATTATTTGTCATTTTTGGTAATAATAATGCCCCAACCCAAATCCAATAACTCTTTCTGTACCTAAATTACTGTTGCTTACCACCAAAATCTCTTTTTCAGTCTCCGCGAAGGCAGCCTCGAACATTTCCTCGCCCGCAACCTCGTCCCAGGCGACATAGTCCATCTCAATGTCGGCGACAGAGTACCGGCGGACTTGCGACTATTCGACTCGACGGACCTTGCCATCGACGAGTCTTCGTTCACTGGGGAGACAGAACCGGCTGGCAAGAATGTGTTACCTAACAAGGCATCTGCTGGGAGAGTTAATAAGGACAACATCGCCTTTATGGGGACTTTAGTGCGATGCGGTAACGCTAAGGTTAGTTTATGTAGTCCTTTGTCACTATAGAGTAGTAAAGGAACGAATATAGTCGTGTCTTCGTTCACTGGGGAGACCGAACCGGCTGGGAAGAATGTGCTACCTAACAAGGCATCCGCTGGAAGGGTTAACAAGGATAACATCGCCTTTATGGGGACTTTAGTGCGATGCGGCAACGCTAAGGTTAGTTCTCCTAAATTCTTCAGTTATATCTTTGGGGACAGTAAAGGAACGAATATAGTTGAGTATTCGTTCACTGGGGAGACCGAACCGGCTAGGAAGAATGTGCTACCTAACAAAGCATCCGCTGGAAGGGTTAACAAGGATAACATCGCCTTTATGGGGACCTTAGTGCGATGCGGCACCTCCTAAATTCTTCAGTTATATGTTTGGGGACATCGAACACCTTCAATGTTTTTTGAGCAGTAATGCTGTAGATCTTTGCTACACAGAAGTTGCAGCGATGGGGACGGGAGGTAGAAATAGTTCCGTAACAGCGCCATAGCGTTTTACGAAAGAGGCCTTTGCAGCTTAGTCTACAGTTACTCATTCTATAATTTCCTAACCGGCACAACATCCATATCTACAGGGAATCGTAGTCAGCACCGGCGAGCGATCCGAGTTCGGCGACATTTTCCGCATGATGCAAGCGGAGGAGGCCCCCAAGACTCCCCTGCAGAAGTCCATGGACACCCTGGGCGCTCAACTGTCCATGTATTCCTTCTGCATCATCGGCTTCATCATGGTCACCGGCTGGCTGCAGGGAAAGGCTCTGCAGGACATGTTTACCATTGGCGTCAGTTTGGCTGTGGCTGCTATTCCTGAAGGTAAAACTGAACCCTTATTTTGACGTTATGAAGTTAGATTTCTTCGTATTGGCTTTTAAACTTAGAGATTTAAATAACAATCTAACTTTCCTTCGGGGCAAAGTTGGTCTTCACTAATTGAATTTGCAGAACACATTTATTTACCTTGTTATGTATCCATATGTGTCGGAGAGCTGATTAATGAAGGCGACATCTTTGCAAAAGTAGTGTACAGGACGCTCAGTTCTGCAAAAGACGATCTAATAGTTGGTAGTGATGGGATGGACGTCGTTACGTTAGCAGTTGACTGATTTTATATTTTCCGGGTTCGAACTGCCCATCGACAAACCATATTGTGTGTGCAGGAGATATTAGCTAAGTGTAAAAATATGTTTATCTTAGCCTCAAAAGTTTAATTCAGGTTTATCGAAAAGAAGTGTATTCTCGAAACTAACCTCACAATCATTAACTCCTCAGGTCTCCCGATCGTGGTGACGGTGACATTGGCTCTCGGCGTGATGCGGATGGCGAAACGAAACGCCATTGTGAAAAAACTGCCAACTGTGGAAACTTTGGGCTGCGTCAACGTCATTTGCAGCGACAAGACTGGTGAGTTTGGATGATGACAACCGTCTTTAGATTAAAGACAGTAGTTTTGTAAGACTCATTTAGACAAATATTGATAAAATAAATAGCGTTTTGGCTAAAAGTAAAAAGACGTCATCGGTATAAGAATAGCAATTTGAAAATGTGCTTGTGTAGGTGTAAGGTCGGCTCACCACTTCACCGACAGCAAAATTTTAGTCCAGAGCGATCGATGGGGATCGAATTACTGACGACGACCGTTAGAACTGGCAATCTGGTGCCGATACGTTTCAGCTATTGTCACTTTTAATTAACTGTTATTCGAGTTTATTACATGGTCGTAAATAGAAAATGTTGTCCCATATTTCTAACATCGTATACATAGTTTCTTTTTCTATTGACTATCCTTACCAAATGCTGAAATAAACTCAAGATCTTGCAAGCAGCACAAGACCGCTCTTGGTAGAAATGTTTGAGCTTTTCCTTTGTCCAGCAATCTTCATTTGCTGAAACAAATTATTACCGTTTTCTCCCTCAGGAACTCTAACTAAGAACGAGATGACTGTGACGACGATATCTACCTCCGGCGGCCATATTGCCGAAGTGACGGGCGCGGGCTACAACGCACGCGGTGACGTGCAATTGCGCGCTTATAAAGGGCGAGACCTGGATGTCGCGCGTATGGGAGTTCATACTATGCTCGAGGTATGACTATTTTATTTTATTACCTGATACATGACTTCTCAGGACGTATGACGTCATAGAAAGTGTGACGTCATGGTGCGGGCTACAACATATAACGGGCGAGACCTGGATTTGGCACGTACCTCTCAACGCTACACCCTCGCAAACGCTCGCACCTCAAACTCTCGCAGGAAGCGGGCATAAGAGCAGAGACCTCGACGCTGAACCATATTGGAAGTATGACCAGGCCTGTTCATCTCCGCGAGTTTACATCGAAAACAAAACACGCACGATGGCCTACCTACAGGATACTGTTCGACAAGGCCTCACATACGAGCGAACATTGACTCACGCACGCGTATTCTTGTGTATGATGGAAGAAAATAAAGAAAATGGTGTACTAAATACTGTGCAGTATTTAACTGCCTAAATAATAATAACACAGAATGTACTTTTTTAAGTTGCCTCAAGACACTGAGAGGTAAATAAGTAGTGTTAATTATGAAAAATCTAAAACGTTAAAATAACGGTATCGTTGTGGCCAATGAGATGCTGTCATAGTTTGACGTATTGTCAATGTCACACTAGGATCAAACGTCGGAATAGAGGGACGCGCGGAGACGACTCCGCGCGCTTTTGTGCGAAGTGATGAATTATATCTAAAATAAGGTAATATACTGTGAAAGTTAAGTATCCAGTGTTTTATTTATGAGAATAGATCTACCGGCCTCTAATAGTAGTTAATATTATTCATGATAATTCATGCTAAATCATGTATTTCCTCCGCCATTTTCCGCAGTTTGGTACCTCACGTCACATTATTTTACCGAAGTCAGCCCTATAGCTTCGGCGCAGTGCCGATCACTGACGTTTGTCAACAAAATGGTGCTTGACTCTTGAGACATGCCAAATTACACCATATTGTTAGTAACATTGTGCATACATTTTTTAAATACCTTCGCGAAGTAAAACCTCTGTACGTAGTACTTATTATTATTCTGTGGTATATCGAAATACGCGTGACATCATAGCGGGGGCGCAGGTGTAAGAAGACACCATCTTTGCTACAGGTGTGACGTCACATGAGATACCACATAACCCACACTTGCGTCGCCGGACACGGGTAAAAGCGGCCATAATGTTAGTGGAAATATGACGTCACAACCGCCACCTTATTGAAGTCCAGCCAATTCTTCATTTTAGTTACCAAAAACAATATTAAGTAAAAAAATAATCCTGAGGCGACGTAAAGTTACAATCCTTGGTGAAGTTACAAACATCAAACCTTTATTTTAACCCTAGGTGAGCGTTATCTGCAACAACTCATAAACTATCTTATTTTTTTAGGTCGGCGTTCTCTGTAACAACGCGATCATTCGCGACGAGACGTTATACGGGCAGCCTACAGAGGGAGCTATACTGGCGTGTGCTCTGAAGAACGGTATGGAAGACATCAGGGAACAATACACCAGGCTGCATGAGATCCCGTTTAGGTAAGAAAGTAATTTGTCCCTTCGTTTCAGCCAAATGTTTTCCTGGATAAAGGCCTCCCCCAAGGATTTTCACAACAACCGGTCTTGCGCTGACCGCATCTAGGTGTTTCCTGCGACCTTCGCCCGATCGTCGGTTCACCTAGTAGGAAGCCTGCCCACGACGTCCTCCAGCCCGTGGTCGCCACTCGAGAACTTTTCTGCCCCAACGGCCATCGTCTCTGCGAGCTATGTGCCACTTGACGAAGAAAGTGGTTATAAAATGGAAGTTTTCCATGGTTTCGGCAGAGTTGAATAGAAAACTCTTCCCGTGGATGTCGTGAGAGGCGAGTGAATATTATGCGTCACCAACCCGTATGGCCAGCATTGGGAGTATAGTGTTGTTGCTTCAAAGATAGCAGAAAAAACGTGCCGGAGTCAAATACTGCACTGACTTTATTTCATGCTCCATACGAGAGTTCTTTTCAATACTCAAAACTTTAATATTTATTGTTATACACAACATAATATTGGACACTGTTGGATACACCCTTTTTTCTGAGAATCGCTGTGATATAAGGAAAATATATTTCTTATCCTAATGTTTCATTAAAATACTACTTCTGCGTATATGAGTTGATTTTATGTATCTAGGCAGAGCCTGGTAAATGGTGTTTTAAAAATGAAATAGTGATTTGCTAAAGTCCGGTCGCCGAGCACGTAGAATTTTGTCCAATGACCCCAAGCGATCTTTAAGCGACGGGCGCCCGCAGTGAGTGTGCGAGCGAAACGAATTTCTACGTGCTCGCTCGGCGACCGGACTTTATTTGGAAACCACTGTCTTTTGAGAAAGAAGAAAATACCTTCCATTTCCTGATACCAATGTAGTAGCTTGTTAACCACTAACATTCACCTTCTTTCCTCAGCTCCGAAACAAAAATGATGGTTGTGAAATGCGCCCCCAAATTCGGCGACGGCAAAGCTAAAGAGGAGGTATTCGTCAAGGGTGCCATAGAGAAAGTCCTCCCCATGTGCACCAGATACATCGACAGTTCAGGAAATTACGCGCCTATCACCAAAGACAAACAGAACGATTTCATGAGCGAGGCGTATAATATCGGACGGATGGGTAAGTTGTGTACATCTATCTATACTAATATTATAAATGCGAAAGTAACTGTCTGCCTGTCTGTCTTGCTTTCACGCCTAAACCACTGAACCGATTTTGATGAAATATGGCATAGAGATATGAGTCCCAGGAAAGGACATAGGATAGTTTTTACCCCGGTTTTTGAAACAGGGACGCGCGCGATAAAGTTTTTTTGTGACAGACAAAATTCCACGCGGGCGAAGCCGCGGGCGGAAAGCTAGTAGATAAATAATTCTGTGACGGCTTTGTCCAACGAAAATAAAGTCGTGAAATCTAAATTAATCTGAAGCACTTTCTCATCAAAAGCATCATGATTAATAAAATTAATATCGTAGTAAACAAACATATTTAACCGTAAATAGAGAAAAAATTACATTAGAATGACTATAGAATTAAATATTTAGCATGATCATCTATATATATAAAAAAGAAAGTCGTGTTAGTTACACCACTTATAACTCAAGAACGGCTGAACCGATTTAGTTGAAAATTGTCAGGGAGGTAGTTTAGAGCCAGGAGAAGGACATAGGATACTTTTTATCCCGTTCGAAATTAAAAAGAAAAATTCTGCTTATTTATTGCCATTGAGGCGGAACAAAGTTCGCCGGCTCAGCTAGTAGTCAATAGTTTGCTGATCTACCAATAAGTGTAACTGAGACGGTTTTAATTTTTTTTTTCACATATTTTCCTTTTCATTTTTCATCACATTGACTAAGCAAACTATACGAAGCCAAAATGAAAAAAAAAAAAAAAAAAAACCTTAGGCAAACTCAACACGTGGTTTTGGAGATATTTTTAAGGCAAAATTCTCTAAAATCGTCCTCTAAACCTTTATTATCTCCACCAGGTCTCCGCATCATAGCTCTCTGCCGCGGCGACAGTCTCGAAGCGCTAACATACACAGGAGTGTGCGGCGTGTGCGACCCGCCGCGACCGAATGTACGGGACGCGGTCGCTACATTACGCCGAGCCTGTGTGGATGTCAAGATGGTCACTGGGGACGCCAGGCCCACTGCTTTGGCTGTCGGTGAGTTAATACAGCTTCAGAGCTAGATTTGAGGCTCTAAAGCCTGGTCCGTGAGCACGTAGAATTTTGTCCAATGACCCCAAGCTACCCATCCTTATCGCTCGCGCGTAATTATGTTGCTGTCGCTTTCGCACACTCGCTGCGTGACGCTTAGACGAGCCTGTGACGACGTCAAGATGGTCAATCGGGACGCCAGATCTACTGCTTTGGCTGTCGGTAAGTTAATACAGCTTTTGAGCTAGATGAGAGGCTCTATCATACATAGATCCACTGCTTTGGCTGTCGGTAAGTTTGTGGCGACTTTATACGTCATTACAAACTAGTGTACCAACAGATGGCGCTGTCACGCCTCCACTATGGCATACTCAACCACGCGTACAATCCTGCATCGCGGTGTCGGAGTTTTCTATCCTGCCAAGTATATTTAGACAAACCAAAATGGTGTAAATTGGACCTTGGTCCCCGAGCACAACACCCGTTTGGAAGGAAGCATTAACACCTAGCTTCCTTATTGTAGATGAACGACATACCCCACAAGTTTATACAGCTTCAGAGTTAGATTTGAGGCTCTAACATACACAGGAGTGTATGTGTATACGTGACGCTATGACGAGCCTGTGTCTATGTCAAGATGGTCACTGGGACGCCAGGCCCACTGCTTTGGCTGTCGGTAAGTCACTATAAAGCTTCAGAATCAGTCTCGAAGCGCTAACATACACAGGAGTATGCGGCGTATGCGACCCGCCGCGACCGAATGTACGGGACGCGGTCGCTACATTACGGCGAGCCTGTGTGGATGTCAAGATGGTCACCGGGGACGCCAGGCCCACTGCTTTGGCTGTCGGTAAGTCACAGAGCATCAGAGCTAGATTCGAGGCTCTAAAGCCTGGTCCGTGAGCACGTAGAATTTTGTCCAATGACCCCAAGCTACCCATCCTTATCGCTCGCGCGTAATTATGTTGCTGTCGCTTTCGCACACTCGCTGCGTGACGCTTAGACGAGCCTGTGACGACGTCAAGATGGTCAATCGGGACGCCAGATCCACTGCTTTGGCTGTCGGTAAGTTACTACAGCTTCAGAATTAGACTCGAGGCTATATCATACATAGGAGTTAGTACGTGACGCTTAGACGAGGCTGGGTCGATGTTCAAGATGGTCACTGGAGACGCCAGGCCCACTGCTTTGGCTGTCGCTAAGTTACTATAGTCTGGTATGCGAGCACATAGAATTTTGTTCAATGACCCCAAGCTACCGCAGTGAGTGTGCGAGCGCGACAGCAACATAATTACGCGCGAGCGGTAAGGATGGGTAGCTTGGGGTCATAGATTTAAAGCGCTCACATAAAAAGAAGTGTATACGTGACGCTTAGACGAGCCTGTGACGACGTCAAGATGGTCAATGGAGACGCTAGATCCACTGCTTTGGCTGTCGGTAAGTTAGTACAGCTTCATAGTTAGATTCGAAGCTGTATCATACATAGGAGTGTATACGTGACGCTATGACGAGCCTGTGTCTATGTCAAGATGGTCACTGAGACTCCAGGCCCACTGCTTTGGCTGTCGGTAAGTTAATATCTTCGAAATTTGGCTGGCAACAAGTCACAGAGATTCAGAGTAGATTTGAAGCGCTAATATATACAGGAGTGTGCGACCCGCCGCGACCAAATGTACGGGACGCGGTCGCTACGCTGCGGCGAGCTTGTGTCGACGTCAAGATGGTCACTGGGGACGCCAAGCCCACTGCTTTGGCTGTCGGTAAGTCAAGAGCTTTAGAGTTTGGTTGTCGCCAAGTCAAGAGCTACAGAGTTTGGCTGTAGGTAAGTCACAGAGCTTCAAAGTTAGATTTGAAACGCTCCCATACACAATAGTATGCGGCGTGTGCGACCAAACGTGCGGGACGCGGTCGCTACGCTGCGCCGAGCCTGTGTCGACGTCAAGATGGTCACTGGAGACGCCAGGCCCACTGCTTTGGCTGTCGGTGAGTCAACTAAAGCTAATTAAGGCTTCAGAGTGCATTTCAGAGTTAGTCTCGAAGCGTTAACATACACAGGAGTAAATGGAATGTACGGGACGCGGTCGCTACGCTCAAGCGAGCCTGCGTCGACGTCAAGATGGTCACCGGGGACGCCAGGCCCACTGCTTTAGCAGTCGGTAAGTTAATACATCTTCTGAGCTAGATTCGAGGCTCTAAAGCCTGGTCCGTGAGCACGTAGAATTTTGTCCAATGACCCCAAGCTACCCATCCTTATCGCTCGCGCGTAATTATGTTGCTGTCGCGCTCGCACACTCACTGCGGGAGCCCGTCGCACAGTCGCGACAGCAATATAATTACACGCGAGCGATAAGGATGGGTAGCTTGCGGTCATTGGACAAAATTCTACGTGCTCACGGACCAGGCTTTATCATACATAGATCCACTGCTTTGGGTGGGTCGGTAAGTCATTAGAGCTACAAAATAAGCCTCGAAGCGCTAACATACACAGGAGTATGTATGTGACGCTTAGACGAGCCTGTGTCGATGTCAAGATGGTCACTGAGACTCCAGGCCTACTGCTTTGGCTGTCGGTAAGTTACTATAGTCTGGTATGCGAGCACATAGAATTTTGTTCAATGACCCCAAGCTACCGCAGTGAGTGTGCGAGCGCGACAGCAACATAATTACGCGCGAGCGGTAAGGATGGGTAGCTTGGGGTCATAGATTTAAAGCGCTCACATAAACAGAAGTGTATACGTGACGCTTAGACGAGCCTGTGACGACGTCAAGATGGTCAATGGGGACGCTAGATCCACTGCTTTGGCTGTCGGTAAGTTAGTACAGCTTCATAGTTAGATTCGAAGCTGTATCATACATAGGAGTGTATACGTGACGCTATGACGAGCCTGTGTCTATGTCAAGATGGTCACCGGGGACGCCAGGCCCACTGCTTTGGCTGTCGGTAAGTCAATATCTTCGAAATTTGGCTTTTAGTAAGTCAAAAGCTTCAGAGTTTGATTGTCGCCAAGTCAAGAGCTACAGAGTTTGGCTGGCGACAAGTCACGAGCTTCAGAGTAGATTTGAAGCGCTAATATATACAGGAGTGTGCGACCCGCCGCGACCGAATGTACGGGACGCGGTCGCTACATTACGGCGAGCCTGTGTGGATGTCAAGATGGTCACCGGGGACGCCAGGCCCACTGCTTTGGCTGTCGGTAAGTTACTATAGTCTGGTATGCGAGCACATAGAATTTTGTCCAATGACTCCAAGCTACCGCAGTGAGTGTGCGAGCGCGACAGCAACATAATTACGCGCGAGCGGTAAGGATGGGTAGCTTGGGGTCATAGATTTAAAGCGCTCACATAAACAGGAGTGTGTACGTGACGCTTAGACGAGCCTGTGACGACGTCAAGATGGTCAATGGAGACGCCAGACCCACTGCTTTGGCTGTCGGTAAGTTACTACAGCTTCAGAGTTAGACTCGAGGCTCTATCATACATAGGAGTTAGTACGTGACGCTTAGACGAGGCTGGGTCGATGTTCAAGATGGTCACTGGAGACGTGCCCACTGCTTTGGCTGTCGGTAAGTCACTATAAAGCTTCAGAGTCAGTCTCGAAGCGCTAACATAAACAGGAGTATGCGGCGTGTGCGACCCGCCGCGACCGAATGTACGGGACGCGGTCGCTACATTACGGCGAGCCTGTGTGGATGTCAAGATGGTCACCGGGGACGCCAGGCCCACTGCTTTGGCTGTCGGTAAGTTACTATAGTCTGGTATGCGAGCACATAGAATTTTGTTCAATGACCCCAAGCTACCGCAGTGAGTGTGCGAGCGCGACAGCAACATAATTACGCGCGAGCGGTAAGGATGGGTAGCTTGGGGTCATAGATTTAAAGCGCTCACATAAACAGGAGTGTGTACGTGACGCTTAGACGAGTCTGTGACGACGTCAAGATGCTCAATGGGGACGCCAGATCCACTGCTTTGGCTGTCGGTAAGTCACAGAGCATCAGAGCTAGATTCGAGGCTCTAAAGCCTGGTCCGTGAGCACGTAGAATTTTTCCAATGACCCCAAGCTACCCATCCTTATCGCTCGCGCGTAATTATGTTGCTGTCGCTTTCGCACACTCACTGCGGGAGCCCGTCGCACAGTCGCGACAGCAATATAATTACACGCGAGCGATAAGGATGGGTAGCTTGGGGTCATTGGACAAAATTCTACGTGCTCACGGACCAGGCTTTATCATACATAGATCCACTGCTTTGGCTGTGTCGGTAAGTCATTAGAGCTACAAAATAAGCCTCGAAGCGCTAACATACACAGGAATATGTATGTGACGCTTAGACGAGCCTGTGTCGATGTCAAGATGGTCACTGAGACTCCAGGCCTACTGCTTTGGCTGTCGGTAAGTCACTAAGAGTTTAATGCCCATTTTCACCATCAATCCCTAATTTTTAAGTGACCCCTATGGTAACAAATAGCAGGAATTTTGTTTACATAGGAGTCACTTAAAACTTAGGGATTGAAAGTGAAAACGGGCATAAAGCTACGATCTCCTATTAAACGCTGTACGTCAGCGTCAAACATTCCTAGACGTCCATACACCGACGTCAATGTCTGAAAGAGATGCGTTCGGGATGCGGTCGCTACGCTGCGGCGAGCCTGCGTCGACCTCAAGATAGTCACTGGAGACCCTAGACCCATATAGAGCCATTAAGGCCTATTCAGACCTAAGCGGTATTCGCTACCGTCTGCGGCAGAGAAAACCCAGTGGGTATGCGGTAATAATACTGTTCAGACCTAAGCGGTATTCGCTACCGTCTGCGGCAGAGAAAACGCTCTAGTCGCGGTACTTGATACTAAATACCTGAGCGAAACCCGCATGGTATGTACCTCTACCCACAGCGGCAGCGAATATCGCTCAGGTTTGAATAGGCCTTAATATTATCATCAACCCCGCAGGACAGCTTTGTGGCGATCTGTTGGTGAGTAGCGATACCACGTGGTCAGTTGTTAATCCGAGAACTCCCGAGAGTCGGGAGTCAGTCAAGATCCTCGTCTTCGGCTTGCGAGTGGAATCTAAGAGGGTCTTCAGGACTTTCACCTCTGGCTTGCCTTAACCGGCCGAAAGGAGTCGCTAGAGCTATATGCTCCTGAGGTTAAAGTGTTACAGGGTATAAACGCCGCGAGTATATTCGGAGAAAGCACAGCATACCTCTCTACACCCCATGAGCTGGCAGACACCAATGTTGCCCCTCAGTCCGGTCTATACGACTCATGACATCAGGAGGGGCCGATTTAGTCGCTGCTTAGTCCCCGTCTGCCAATTTTTTCAGTCTGAAATTTTATTTTTTGTTTCAGCTCAAATGGTTGGCTTGGACGTGTTGCACTCTCAGTCCCTTTCTGGCGAACAGTTGGACTCCATGCCTGATGATGAACTGGACAGAATTATTGACACAGTGAGTTTCTGTTTACTTTAAAAGGTGTATTTTTGTAGCGAGACAGCATATTAGACTATACATTTTGTTGTAAAATATCACCTATTCCAACTACATAAGATACTGCAATGTTTACCTTAATGTGCTATCGTTTGTAACAAGGAAATTGTGAGTATTTCACTGAGGTGGATTTCAGTTGACTTATGTAGTCATGGGCAAATTAAAAAAGCCTTGTTTGTGAATTAGATATGAATGATTTATTATTTTTTAACTGTTAGTTTTTTAATTGCTAATTAATTAATTTTACTATCTTATTTAGGTGAGCGTATTCTACAGGGTGACACCGAAACACAAGCTATCAATTGTGAAGTCTCTGCAGAGGCTCGGAAACATTGTAGGAATGACTGGTAAGTTGGTTTTTTATATTCTTTTCAAGATTTTTTTTAATTAATTACATTACTGGGAGTTTATTAGAGCCCATTGTTTTTGTCAATGTCAGTATTCTATATTTTTACACACGAAAAATTATATATTAAGTGCCAAAATCAGCCTCTTCGCATGGAAAAGGATTTATTTACATGCTAATCATTAATCATGTGGATTCCACGAGTGTGGTTTCAGAATACGTGCCACAATTTCGATTGTTTTTCAGTTGACGGACTCAAATTCGATTGTTTTTATTTATTTATTTATTATTCATTATTGAGCAAGTACATATTTGATCCAAATAGCGTCCTAAATCCTCTTTAGGTTTGTCTAGACACTATTGTTCTCTATATTATTATTTAAGTTGACGGACTCAAATTTGATTGTTTTCTTAGTCAACCGACTCAAATTCGATTGTTTTCTTAGTCAACGGACTCAAATTCGATTGTTTCTTTCTCTGACGAATATATCGATTGTTTTAGGTGACGGAGTGAATGACGGCGTGGCGTTGAAACGGGCTGATATCGGTATTGCCATGGGCAAGAATGGCACTGACGTGTGCAAGGAGGCAGCTGACATGATCCTGCTTGATGATGACTTTGCTACTATCATGTGAGTACTATCAAAACTATCTGCTGGGTTTCTAGAATCGATACTCAGATGGGTCATATAAGTTAAAATAAAACTTTGATTAATAGGGCAATATTTGGTTGCTGCTATCACAATTTTCTGCTGAGGGTTCTAGATTCAATACTCAAATGAGATTTCAAGTTAAAATAATACTTCGACAACAATGAAATCAAAATATTTCAAGCTTGAACCGATTTGATTTTTCGAAAGCAAATATATTTCATGCTACATTGATATATTTTGAAGAGTAGTTTTAGTAGTAAATAAACCGGTTAACAAAAAAGCTTTTAACTTTAACCTGTTATACCTTATAATCGAATAGATAAATAATGAAACTTTGATATGATTGTAAAAAGAATGTCGGCACGTCAAGCATACACTGTGGCCTTTTTAGCCCTTAGCGATTTTACAACAAAAATGTATAGTCTGATGCGCTCTCATCTGTCCAAGTTGGAACTGATGGCACAATGTAAAATGTCCAAGTACTATTTATTGTTTGTTTTTCAGTGCCGCAATCGAAGAGGGCAAGTGCATATTCTACAACATCCGCAACTTCGTCCGCTTCCAGCTTTCGACGTCGATCGCCGCGTTGTCGCTCATCGCTCTCGCTACTCTCATGGGCATACCGAACCCGTTGAATGCTATGCAGATACTGTGGATCAATATTATTATGGACGGTTAGTTGTTTGATTATTCAACATTACTATACTTCCTATAACTAGACTTAGGGGGCGTCCATTAATTACGTGAGACATTTAGGGGAGGACATTTAGGACATTTCAGTGAAAAAGGTATCCTCATTATGATATGTTATGGCTAATTGACCGCTATCCAGGGTCAGTTTAAAAATGACAGGTGATAACGTCCTTTATATGAGTTGTCAAAACGGGAGGACGCTCTCATTCATCCTATATATAACGTAAGAGGCGACTCATATTGTCTGGTCAGACTGTTCTTCCATTTTCCTCTGGTAAATTGGAAGTCTAGCTCTTGCAATGGATACTGAATCTGAGTTTGTTGCGGCGCTTCTTCTCAGCACTTGCCAAATGTTTGTCTCGAAGCGCTGGTAGGGCAAAAAAAGAATGAGACATGTATAGGCTCCTTAAGAGCATTTGACGATTTGCAAGAACTAATTTAATTAGTCAAAACAAATAAAGAATATTTTGATTTTGATTTTGAATATCCTAATGAGGGCTATCGTTTTAGCGCTCACCAGTTTGCTACACTGTAGAGCTGTAAGGTCCTGTCACTTGCTAGTAGCGAAGACAGTGGCACCAACCGGTGAGTGCTAAAGTGGTAGGAGGACTATCGCATTTGCACTCATCAAGATAATCATAATCATAATCATAATTTTATTGTCAAAACTGTGTACAAAAGGTGGTAACAAAAATTTAGTGGCTTCAACAGTTATCCATTTCGGATGTACAATATGTTAATAGAAAATTTAAAATAATAATAAAAAACAAGATGGCGCCACTGTAGAGTAAGGTCCTGTCAATCGCCAGGGGTGCCAACTGTTAAGTATAAAAACGATAGCTCTCATTATGGTGATGATGACAATTGAAGGTGTATTTGACACCACCAATTGATTAACATTTTTTATGAGCTATTAAAACGCTATTCTTCCAAACATTTTGTATGACAACATAAGTCAAAAGTCAGTGACTTTACTTTTTTATCAATTTCACATTATCTTGCCAAAACTAAATGATCTGCTATTATACATGACTAGCGTCTGCCCACGGCTTCGTATGCGTGGACCCCGTTTTACCCCCTTAGGGGTTGAATTTTGGAAAATCCCGTCTTAGTGAGCACCTACGTTCTAAAAGGAACCCTCATGTAAAATTTGAGGCTCAAAGCACTTGTAGTTTCTGAGATTTCGTGATGAGTGAGTGAGTCAGTCAATCAGTGACCTTTCGCCCTTCAAATTGTCAAGCGGTCGCAATCTGCCAAATTCGCAAAATGTCAAGTTTTAAAAATGTCTTTATATTACGGTTTTATGGTTTCATATTTTTAAAAACCTTAACATTTTAATGATTAAAAGTTTTGCCAATTAATTACTTGACTTTTATGATTAAACCTAAACAACAGAACATTTTTAAAATTTGACATTTTGCGAATTTGACAATTTGCGCATAAAGGCCTTTCGCTTTTATAGATATTGATTACTTACTTCGGTATTCCCGCAGGCCCTCCCGCTCAGTCCTTGGGAGTCGAACCGGTAGACCACGAGGTGGTGCGACGCCGGCCGCGAGATACTTCGCGGCGGATCATCTCGCGCGGGCTGCTGGCTAACGTATTGCTGTCTGCTGCTATCATTATAGCTGGCACCCTGTGGGTCTTCAATAGAGAGGTCAGTCTATACTAAATATTCTTACATTACACTTTCGTATTCATGATAATAGTATAGATAAAAATGTCTCATCAAATTCTACGATAGATTGTTTGACGCCAGCGATCAACTGACGATTTTTACAAGCTACTAAAATGCGACTTTTCCATTAGTATGGCTATATGAGCTATTGCTTCTTATCAATTTCAAATCAATAAAAATCTACTGTTGATTGAAAACTTATTCAATTTTGAAGACGAATTATTTAATGTTCTTTTAGAAATTTAGTGCATTGGAATTATGTCGTGTACGTGCCGCAATCTCGTCTCCTTGTGGCATAACGTAAAAAATAACAAGTACTGTGCATTTGAATCTTAGATACTTTTTACTTTAGAACTAATTAATTTTCTCTAAGCAAAATAGACTCTTGACTTCAGAACTTGTCACTACCACCAATATCGGATCGCAGGTTCCGATTTTTGCCATGTTGGAAACTATATTTGAACAATGGTAGCGCCCCCCTGTCAATGAGTTTGGTGGGACAGTTCAGTGTGGGTCATCTATAAAGCAAAATCAACCCTAAAGGCCTTCATAACCGACGTATAATCACACATCGTTCCCCAGATGTCGGACAACAAGATAACCCCGCGCGACACCACGATGACGTTCACCTGCTTCGTGCTGTTCGACATGTTCAACGCGCTGTCGTGCCGCTCGCAGACCAAATCCGTGTTCCAGGTCGGATTGTTCTCTAACAAGTGAGTGTTATTTATTATTATTATGGCTTTTGTATTGTACACTAAAGTCCGGTCGCCGAGCACATAAAATTTCGTCCAATGACCCCAAGCTACCTATCCTTATCGCTCGCGCGTAATTATATTGCTGTCGCGCTCGCACACTTACTGCTGCCGCCCGTGGCACAGTCGCGACAGCAATATAATTACGCGCGAGCGATAAGGATAGGTAGCTTGGGGTCATTGGACAAAGTTCTACGTGCTCGCAGACCGGGGTTTAGGTACTTCACCAAATCTTTGGTCTGTCTGGCCGGAGACCTGC
Organism: Ostrinia furnacalis; assembly: GCF_004193835.3. NCBI lineage: Eukaryota > Metazoa > Arthropoda > Insecta > Lepidoptera > Crambidae > Ostrinia > Ostrinia furnacalis. Next base: position 30,690 of record NW_021130897.1, read on the forward strand.
CCACACTATGTCTTCTCATCGGTCGCCACTCGAGAACTTTTCTGCTGTAGTGGCCATCAGGTCTATAAGCTATGTGCCCCGCCCACTGCCACTTAAGCAATGTCTTCTGATGATGATGATGAATCCTGCGTATCTCCTCATTTCCGACTCGATCACGCAGGGAAACTGAACATAGCACGCTCTGGTGACCTTAAGCCGTCTTATGTGGCCCATAGTAAATGATTTATTACTATTAGGGCTTATTTTTTTAATCAAGGTTCTAGAGTGGAGGCCACGTACCAGAAAGCACAGCGTAGGACGTCCACCTACAAGGTGGACCGACGACCTCATAAAGGTAGCGGGAAGGCGCTGGATGCAGGCCGCCACCAACCGGCCATTGTGGAAATCATTGGGGGAGGTCTATGTTCAGCAGTGGACGTCCTATGGCTGAAATGATGATACGTGAACTACAATGATGATTATTTTTAATGAAGCTACAACTTCCCTTTTGCGTGTGGTCGACAGAGTGAAGGAAGGGTCGTCCTCCTGCATTAAAGACTAACGCCCGTATTTACAAACGTTACTATGAGGTCTCACAGTGCGCCGTGGACGCACAGGGTGACACACGAATCAATCACAGAGCTCTATTCAATGCTGTGCGTTCGATTTGAAGCAAGCATCGTTTGTGTATACTCCCCGCCAACTATTTCGCGACATTTGATTATTATGTAAATGAGTACGAGTACTAAAACTGAACACTTGTAGTAAAGTCTTGTATTGCATCTAGAATGTTCCTGGTAGCCGTGACACTGAGCTTGGTGGGCCAGATGTTGGTGGTATTCTTCCCGCCGCTGCAGCGCGTATTCCAGACCGAAGCGCTTACTGGACATGGTGAGTGTGGTTTATATCGATAGGGATTAATTTCATTCCTTTTGGACCTTATGTCGTGTGCATAAAGTTTAAGATTGTTGACGACTATCAATGAAGACGAGGCCAATGATTCGAAGGTTATTTAAAACTGTTAAATTCACAGCTTTGCAATTTTCGATTACTTCGCATTTATACCACTAATGGAAGTGTACAAATTCGATAAGAGGCCAATAATACTATTACATATTATGTTGTATTGTACCGTTACCAGTAAACAGGTAGTTATAAAATAGTAAACGGTAAAACTATACTCGTAGATGTTATAGTTTCGGCCAATATTTCTGCAACACTACTTGGCAATGATTACAATTCCATATACTAAAGAACTAGTCGGATATGACATCTGATACTTAATTTTTTGTTCCAGATCTCATATTCCTAGTCTGCCTCACGTCCAGCGTATTCATCGTGAGCGAAGTGAAAAAGCTGATCGAGCGGACCCTCAAGAAGAAGTCCTACGGAAAGTTCTCGACGAAGGCCCACGACGCCATGGACTTCGTATGACACGAGACCGACAAGAAGGCGCAGTAAGCGGCGCCCACCGCCCCGCCCACTGTGACACGCCTACCTGTTCCAAATATCACGTGACCGACTCCCCCACACACATCCAATTCACCGATGAGCTAATCAAATATCAAGTGACAAAATCACAGTCCAAATATCGAGTGACCGAGTCGCAGTCGCAGGTATCGAGTGACGGGTGCGTCTTCAGTGACAGCTGTCAGTGCGGTGACGGCCGGGACAAAGGACCGTTCTCGATTTACGACGGCAAAATCGATATTCCTGTTCGTATTTAAATTATATTTCTAATTGATGAATGCAGTATTTTTTTTTAAAACGTGTTTTAGTAGCTATTATTTATTTTTCTTATCTTTTTTTTACGATGTAATTTTAAGTGGTAATAGTGAATGTTTGGTGTTTTATTTTTAAGATAGCTAATTGACGTTGGACGTGTGGAATTTGGGCCCAGAAAGAGTGAATGTGCATTTTTTATGTGATGTAGTTTTGCGATGTGGCATTTTGATGTCGTTGCATGAATAAAGAAATTGACTTTGACAAAGTGTTAGATTTAATTAAATGGTTGTAGATATGTGTGAATACCTTTACCCTGCAGTATACTGTATTCGTAAAATGTTTCTTATTGCAACAGAACAAGGTTGGCTTTACGTTGCAGGGTACATGTACTGCATGATGTAATGAAATATAAAACTATGATGGACTTAGTCACTGAAGAGTGATACTTATTTACTTGACATGCCGATATTTAGTGCGAATCAGTTACTTGATATTAAATTCACTGATTTTTCCCTTACGACATGGATTTTTGCAAACCGTATCTTGTAATCTACGATCAGTATTTAGAGAATTGAAAAGGCAGATAATTACTAAAAAAAGCTTAATTTAAAGTGGCCATAAAGAGTTTATTTTCGGTATAATAATCTGTGGTTTAATTGTCAAATATCTGTTTCGAATTTAACTCTTGGCTGTCAAGTAATATTCTTATTAGGTAAAAAAACGCATGTATGCATAAAATAGTGAATTAAATCTACAGCTCGGTTAAAAAAGCTGGAACATACACGTATTGCGTTTGTGTGGAGTATTAATAAGCTCACGCGCACGTCACGTGACGTCATATTGCAAACGTATTATAAAATATCTATCTATCTCTCACAAGCTGTCAAACTTATGAGCGAGATAGTTATTGTTTTCACTATTATTTATTGCTGAATATAGTGTAATGTTTTCTTATACATGCTGTATAATAAAACTGATTTATTTTAGTATTGTGAACGTGCCAGTTTTATTCAACTGACCACTTACCAGTGATGTGAGATTGCTAAACCCTTACATGACTATTCTATGTTTGACATTGTAAATTATAATAATTATATCGGATCTGATCTAAATATAGTGTGAAATTAGCTTGGCATTTAGTTCTCTCTCTCACTCCCACTGTCAGATACTAGCTTGCATGCGAGCGAGACAAAAATAGTAAAAAAGAGTAGCCTTTACTAAAAAAAACATTTCAATTACATTCCTTTGTATTTTCTAATTGTGTAAAAAGAATTTTAGCAATGAATATTAACGATTTCACTATTATAGCGATGTTTTTAACCAACTAAAGATTTTTATTTTATAAAATTTAACGAATTATTCATATTAAAAATTCTCGGTTAGAGAAGGTAGGAAAATATTAGAGAAAATAGAAAGGAAAGTACAATTTTATCTGGTATATTTTTATATTTATTTTATCGACATATTACAATATTATTATTTAATCGAATGTATTATTTATCCAATAAAATATTCATTTTACTTATATTTGAACTTGTTTTCATAAATTATTGATAACAAAGTAACAAATATTCCTAAATTCGAGAAACAAAATGGGCTTTGTACATAATCGCGTCAAAAATGAATTAGAATTTATCTTGATAGTTAATAGCAAAAAAATGTAGAAGAAAATATAACTGAAGTAAGTTCTGTGGGCAATTTTGTTGAGTTGAGCCAAGATCTAAAACTGAGTGGGGACTTCTCTTTTTCTCTTTTGTGAAAGAAGCGAGACAGCATGTTGAATTGAAAAGTGACAAACTATTAGTCTGGCCTATTTGGGTTGTTTTTAGTGGAGTTTAAAGGCCAGATTGGTCTGTGAATGGTGTCATATTTTCAGATTGACTGCATGTTGTCCGTTTCTACTCACGTAAGAGAGAAAGAGACAGACTGATCGATAATTTTGTTAAGAGTGGTACAAGACAATCGCCACTGTAAATAAGAAAAGTGGTGAAGAGTCGAGCGGTTTTACGGTCTACTATAAATAAATAGGTAATATCATAAACTATGCTTTCGTAGCTTCTGCGCGCACTTATTAACTGTGCTTAATAATAATAATTATGGCTCTATTATTTATTATTAAAATCTATGATGAGCTATTATTTGTATACCAACATTTTTAATCAATCCCAGTAAAAATTATGAGGACCATTTTTATCTTGTAAAACTTGTGATTTTTCCCCTGTGTAAGGTTAGGTAAATTATATTCACCCATCCTGTTCTTAATTTTGTAGTACTGTATTGATGTTAATGTATATTAGCATTCGTGTTGCTAGTTGGATGGAATGAATTGGATGGATTGTAAAGGTCTCATCTAGAAAAGGCTTAGCCAAATACTTAGCGCGCTAATCTGTCGTCGCGCTATAGCGCCAATCTATGTTTGTAGAATGTAGAACCTGACGTCAAACCATCCCTAATGCCGCGATAAAGCAATGCGTACTAGCGTTGGCGCCGTTTGATATGAAACTATCTACATTCTACCAACACAATTCGGCACTATAGCGCACAAGTACGCGTTCTTTGGCGATGCCTTAAAATTGACATACATATTTTGGCCTTAATCAAGTTTCTATCGCAATATTTAGAAAAAAAATTGTTCTATTTTAAAATGTCTAAATTTCAAAGGAATAAAACTGATTCAGATCGACATTCTGACTAAATTATTGTCTTTGTTTTCTAATCATCTTTTTCTTTTGGATTAAAACGGTCAAAATATGGCGGTAATGTCGTGGCCTAAGTCGTGGATAAGTCTTAAGATTGGTGCTTGATACTGTGGAAGATTTCGGCGGTAAGGTAATAAGGTATTTAGTTCACATAAATACTGGGTCCGTATTACAACACCATGCTTGAAACTCGACTCCGAATCAGTCAGATTTTGCCCTGTGATTGGCCGAAACATTGAAATTCAATGCTTGAGATAGAATCCACTTTGAGCTTTGTTCTGTAATACGGGTCTTACTTAGAAAATCTGTTGTTTTTGGTATAAATAACCTTCGATTTTAAATATCATTTTACTTGTTATTCATTTCAAAACATTCGACATTAATTTTAACTGTGTTTTTCCTGTAACATTATTTATACATTCTCATTCTTATGTCTCCTGCAGTTATCTATTAGCTAGTTTGATATTATTTAATAATTTTCCTCTAATAAAAACATCCTGTATTTAAAATGTGACAAGTAAATAATAAAAAAACACTTTTACTGTATGGTGAATTCAAGGTTTTCCTTTTACTTAGCTAGATAAAGTAATTCTCCTTTCAATGTCTGTTTAAGAAACGAGCTCGTTATGACGACATAAAATGGCGTCCTTTGGTGTTGCCATAGATATTATTTCGAATTTATTTAGCGTTAGTGTTGTATTTGTATTAAGGTTGTTTAGAGTCTGTTCTTGTAATATCTAATGTTTTGAATCTTAGAAAGGTGGTTTAAATTTTAATATTGGAAATTCATAAAGTAGTAAGTGCAAATCATGAGTCGAAAGAAAACAAAAAAATATAGTCTAATTGGTCATTGTTTTTCGACTTTAACATAATATAGGTACTAATATTATAAATCCGAAAGTAACTCTGTCTGTCTGTCTGTATCGCTTTCACGCCTAAACCACTGAACCGATTTTGATGAAATTTGGCATAGAGATAGTTTGAGTCCCGGGAAAGGACATAGGATAGTTTTTATCCCGATTTTTGAAACAGGGACACGCGCGATAAAGTTTTTCTGTGACAGACGAAATTCCACGCGGGCGAAGCCGCGGGCGGAATGCTAGTAAGACCAGGGTTCGAAAATATCCGATATTTATTATAAATATCAAAATATCGGATATTTATGATATATATCCGATATATATCAACTTTGATATATATCAATTTTGTATGAAAGCCATAGTATTATTTTATTGTATTATTCATGAATACTATTGCATATGTGTTACATAAACATGTTTTTAATGTCTTTAAAACTTAAAATCAGACAAATAAAGCAAAAACATAAAATATCTTTGAAATACGGCAAAATCAACTAAAAAAATAAAAATCTTATGTCAAAAAGTATAAATACAGTAACAAATTTTAAAAGTTGATATATATCATCAAAACCGGCTTGATATATATCGGATATATATCCGATATATATCTTGATATATATCCCTTGATATATATCCTCGAACCCTGAGTAAGACTATAAAGTTCAAAATAATGTGGTTGCAATATAACTATTGTCTGCTTTTGAGTAAGCACGTGAACACGAAAACCGCACCTCTTTCTCAAAATACAAGCTATTTTTGCTGTGCACACCCACAAAATTGTTATTTGCTACTTTATGTCTATCACGCACGGTTATATCATTGTGATTCGAGTCATATCTTTAAGAAAGAATTTGTATTACGTCGTAGCGTGTTGTAACACATAGTCCAATCTCGTTAATTCTTAGCTATGCTTTCTTTTGGGGTTGCCACTCGTAAAAAAATTAACCTTGGTATCAGTCTCGAGCCACCTCCACCTCCTATATGCTTCTAAACAGGTTATCTTTCGACGAGGCTTTTTTTGAACAAAAAGTTTTTTAACAGTGGCAACCCTAGCATACATTTTGATGTTTAATATACCGCATTATAAAAGGTATGTAGGTATTGACACTCTTTAGATAGAAATTGAGGCATCTATCACTTATATCTTAATGTTAATTCTATTGTAGAAAGTTAAAATTTAATGTACGTGAAAATATATTGATATGAACATTATTTGTAGTCTTTTATAATGTCGACTAGAAATGAAATGGTTAAGAAGGTAGTATTTGACTTCATGTTTTGTTCTATATATTTTTTGGAGTTAGTGAAAATTGTATTTATATTTCCCACTAAAACAAAAATAACTAAAAATGGCATAGAAAATAATGTATGTTGATAAACTTTTAAGTTTTTTGCAGTAATTTTTCACTTGAAAAGCTTAGGAAAACTACATAAGGCAATTGGTGTGTTGGCTAAAAAATACATTAAATATACCTCTGGGTCCTTTCATATTTAGTCGACGATTTTGTATTCTACGTACGACTTCCTCAACTGTTTTCACCTCTATTTGTAATGTTAAGAATATGTATTTAAATGAAATATATTGACACACAACCATTTGACAATCGTTAGATATGAAATATTAATATTGGTCTCTCAAAAACCAGCTGCAATATTTTAGCTGTTCTGTATTGTTAATAGCATATTGAAAGAACGGCCATAATGACTCGGTTATGCCCTTCTATTTGCCCATTTGAAATGACGACTACCCTCATTATGGGGGCCATAACTGACATTTTAATCTGGCAACTCTGCGTGATTAGCTGGCAATACACACTCATGCATTTTTGGAGGGTCCAGAAACAACTAAATGAATGGCAAAAGTAGCAAAAACACGAATCATTCAAACAAGTCCTAATCGCTCAATTATAGTAATTAAGACCTGATTGATGGTCTTTCTAAAATGCCTGTTTTCACCATCAATCCCTAATTTTTAAGTGACCCCTTTGAAAACAAAATGCCTGTTACGTGTAGGGGTCACTTAAAAAATTAGAGATAGAGATGGTGAAAACGGGCATAAAACTAAAATGTCAGCTATGGCCCTAAGTCACACTTATACCGCCAGTAAAGACCACTTATATGTTAAGGAGCTGATACAAATAAATAGCCCGAATATCAAGTTATTGATTGTGTTTTATTTTACACCTCTCCCACCATGAAAATAAAGTTCGGTTTCAAATTGTGACCGGTTCGGGTTATTTGAGAACGCAGTTGGAATGAAACTTCGGGCAGTGAAATAAAAATGGATTTTAAGTACAGGACAGCAAACTCAAAGAGAATCTTAGGCCTGGTTTCCACCAAGGTAAAGCGGAGCGGAGATGTGTTTTGGATCTCAGATTTAATTATTCAGGAAACCAGGAAATCTGATTGGTTAATGGGACAACGGGAAGTAATTTTCATAATTTAAATCAATTCCTTTTGAACCCATTATCGGGACAAGAATCGTGGGGACAACAGGAATACAGGATTCAAAACACTTATCTGCGCCTTGGTGGAAAAGGGCCTAAAGATCATAAAAGATAAAATAAGAAAACTGTAACCTAATGGAAATGCTTCAAAAAGAACCGCGCGACATGGGTCATTGCAACAATATTAGAGACACATTTTGCGAAATCGGGGATTCACTTCACAAAGTAAGCAATACGGTAAATGACGCTATACCAAGAATTGCTGTAATTAAGTTACCGTGATCAAATTGATGTCTCACACCGAACCTAGTTGTAGGGTTTTATTCTTAGCAATGCAAACATTGAAGTCTGTGATACAACATGTGTCATGAATTAGCAAACAATAAACCGTGGCCAAACCGGTAAGCTCGAAAACACGTAGGCTACATAAGTTATCAGACTTGCATTCGGTCCCGGGTTCAATTTCCATTTGATTTTTACCATAGAAAACCGGAGCTAGGCTTTTCCCAACATATTACATTTGCCTGTTGCAATAATAACAAGCTTAATGATTTTATTTACTCAGAATTAAGAAAGGTTATCGTTTAGCGGTTATCAATATAATATGACTACTTGAATTTAATCGGTTTGGGTTTGTTAAATAATATTTATTGTTTTATTTACAGATTCTAGAAAGAAACTAGACCGATCAGATTACACCAATATCATTTAACGGCAGCAACATATAGAGTGGAAATTGTCGACAACATAATTTGAGGTCCAGTAGAAACAAAATACACATCACAAATTCACAATTCAAGCTTAAAGTGACACATTTGTATGCGTCACGTTATACAGTTTGCAGGACTGTCTCTTTGTCTTGGGTTTATCACCTCAACCGGTTCAGTGGCAAGATGGCCGTCGCACTGGTCAAACGTGCGCTTACGCACACGTGCGTCATAGCAATATTATTACAAACCTGTTGTGCACAGAAGTTCAATATCCCTGATGTCAAAATCGAGGCTTTTTCCCCAAAAGGATTCAGGGCATCCATACCTGGTGAGTTTTATTTAAATATTTAGTGCCCTTGAAAACAGCTTTTTATTTAGTAAACATTAAAAGCCGGGTTTTTTTACCGCCACACGGATAAGTATTGTTTATGAAACGACTTCCAATAAATTGTTTAATCATTATAGTTATTTATTTGGTCCATAAACTTTTATTTTGTTTTTGTATCCAATACCTACTTAAATAAACACAAACATTCTTAAGGAACCTTATACAGATACCAAAACTTTATATTTATTTACCTACTAATATGTATGATATCAGTTGACTAAATAAGCTACATTTTATTTGGGGCCTTATCTAAAAATTACTGTTAAATTTATTTTTAATTTTCAATTCAAGAAAAGCTTTAATTAAGTTGAATATTAAGTCAACGTGATACTGTTAAAAGTAATTCCCCTAAACAAAAAAAAGATTGTACCTACCTACCTACTATCCTATATTTTTTTATCTGCCCGATTGCTTGATTGAGTTGAGTGACTTGAGTACAGCAATATAATTAACGTAAAAAACTTACCAGAGCACATTTTTTACCTCATTTCCCAAATTGACCAAACTAGGAATCGAATTAAGGACCCTTATAATAATTTATTTGTTTACTTCTAGATTCCCCTGGCATGTCCCTCTTCGTATTCCAAGGGAATGTAAACAGGGCCATCGACAGCACCGCGGTAGGCGGACTTAAGGGCGAAATCACCCAGGCAACCAACGGGCGATGGGTGTACGACAATCCTGACGCCCAGCTGAAAGTCGGCGACGTCGTTAACTATTACGTTTTTGTGTCGGTCAACAGAGAAGGATTCGTTAAGGACGGTCTCACCTATACTATCACGGGTGAGATAAACTTCCTAAAACTCTTCCAGCTTTAGGGTTTTACAACCATCCATAAATTGTAATTCTTCAGTGGCGGCGGTAGCATGGGTTGGCCCCGGGGCGATCATCACCCCCCCCCCCCCCCGTCATATCCCCCCAGGATGNNNNCCCCCCAGGATGTTTACCTACCGATTCGAAGATTGAAAGACAATCATGACATAGACCGCTTGCAGATGTGCCAGTGAGTACTAATCTGCGCGACTTGTGTCGCCCCCTGATGCTTGGCACCCGGGGCGGACCGCCCCCGCCGCAACCCTTGAAAGAGTAACTAATAAGGAATTTAGATTAAAGTAGTTGGTAATAATTCCAGAGTTCAGCAGCCGTTCAGGCAGCCCCACTGGCCCAAATCCCACGCCCACGCCTGACTGCCGTCCGTCAGCGACGCGCATCCGCGGAGGCAAAGCGTGCGCAGGGCAGACCATCTTCGAAGACAACTTCGACTCCTTCAAGGACGATCTCTGGCAGATTGAACAGTACATACCCATCAACCATCCTGTAAGCAGTATTACCAGTATTACCAAGCTATTCCTTTATACTTATTTGACATTTAATTACGGTCCGGACACTCTTGACTTAAATCGTTAATTTGGCCCATTTGGATAAGTTAAGGCCTTCAACACTAATTTCATTTGTAGGAACCATGTAGATTTGGTAGAATAGAATCATAGAGTAGAATCGCAGTAGGTATAATCAGGTATATAATTTATTTATCTACTGCGGTAGAATCCTGTGGATGTGAATGGAGAAATGAAGTCTTATAAAGTCAGCTGTAGGTACTTAATGTTTATTATTCTAAAAGCAGCAATATCGCGCAGACTATAAGGAAAGCAACATTTCGTTGCTTACTTGGAGGTGCTCTGAAAAAGCCATAGGTACTTGTATTTTTAAAGGATTTCACTTGAAATCAGGTATAGGGTGGCAGGGCTGGCAAAATGCCACGGGCCCTGGCCCAAGATCGCGATGCTTCAGGGCGATATGGTCCCGGGGCCCCCCTGAAAAATAAGCACAGAATTTGCCACGAGCCTCAGATGGTATAGTTACGCCACTGCTGCTTGAAATCTAAGTTCTTATTTTTTATTATATGTCACCAGGAATTCCCCTTCGTGTCATACCAAAGGTTGTCTCCCAACGGACCCGTGTCAGTGTCCGGGGGCTTCCTGCACATCGCGCCGAAACTGCAGCAGACTCTCCCAGGGTTCAACAATGAGTCCATCTACACGGGAAGCCTGGACTTATTCAGTGGGTAAGGACTATATTACTCATAGTTGAAATCCCTTAATATAGACGAAACGCTTATCTGACAAGTGTAAAATAGGCCAACAAAATAAAATAGCGAAGCATTAGATGCAGTTACTACTAGGTGTGACAATTTTAAGGAGATGCGACCCAGCATTTTTGTACCACACATCTCGATAGCGACAGCGGAGCGAAGTCCTTGTAATGCAACTAGGATGCAAAAAAGCACCGAATTAATTCTTCAACCACACCAACGCGTGTACATCGCCATCGCCGGCGCGACCATAGGGAAATGATCATTGGCTTTTGATCGGACCGGCGATGGCGATCTGCACGCCTTGGTGTGGTTGAAGCTTAACGCTTTACTTGGTTAAACATCGGGATAGCGCGAATCTTCGGGTTATCGCAATGTCTCTGGGCTAGAGGATATTGACTGCATGATTACTAGTGACCGACCGAATATTCGTTTTCGTTTTCGTTTTCGGCCATTTTCGGCCAAAAAATGGACATTCGGCCATATTTTCGTTTTCGGCCAAAAACCAGCCGAAACTTCGGCCAAACCGAATATCAAAAATACGTGAGTAAGATGGTGAAGTTTATCGTTCCGATATCTTCGGGAGTGAATCTGATGCACTCATGGTTCCAATCAGACTTGAACGGACTCGGTATTGTCACACTCTTTTGAAGTTTTGAAGTGAGGTTACATTGTAAAGGGTGTCCAGCGAAAATTTTCCAAGTTCCAAATTGAATACAAATAAAACCAAAGAGTTTTCATTAAGTTTAATTGTTTCAAAAAAGAGTCTAATGCGGATTTGAAATACGCCATGAGTCACTGGTCGATGTGTCTTGCTTCACAGCAAGAAGGTGTTTCACCACACACGGAGAGTACCTCGATGGAGACACTGAGGACTAATTTTTCTAGCCGCCTCGGTCATCAGATCTCACAACATGCGACTTTTTCTTGTGGGGATATCTCAAGTCAAGTTTACAGCAAAACAATCCTTAAATAATTCAGGTTCTGTAAGAAAATATCCGCCGTGAAGTTGCAGGAAAATTATTAGCGCGATTTGCTCTCGCATAGTTGCGAATGTAAGGGTCCGGCTGTGAGAGTGCCTATAGTAAAACGGGCATCATTTAAAAGACATTGCCTATAAAAAAATAAATCCGCATTGTTAAACTCCAGTTTGCATTAGTAATAAATAATAAAAAATCATTAATTTATTTGTATGAATCATTTTTGAAGTTGAAAAATTCCCACTGGACACCCTTTATTTCTTCTTCACTTCCCAATATTTCAATATACACCGGAAATAATATTCTACTAAGAATTCATAATTCAATTTTTTGTGTTTTATTGCCGGTTTTCTTTAATCAATCCTTATCAAAAACAACTGTCAAACATCATTATGTTTTTGGTCAAAACATTAACGGTTTTCAAAGTTTTTACATAATTTCAGATTGTTTGTGAGTTGAAGGTCATTTTCGTTTTCGTTTTCGTTTTCGGCCGAAAATGAGACTGCAGCCGAAGCTTCGTTTTCGTTTCCGTTTTCGGCTGAAAATCCATATTCGGTCGGACACTAATGATTACAGTTGGTTAAGTAAAGTTTCATCAAATCTGGGGGCAATTGTTGGTCTACCAGTATTAGATGCCATATTATATTTGGAAGAAAAAGAAGGAGATTTTTGATGATGATCTTTGCTGCGATTGAGCTATGCCAGACTGGTGACTCAAAAGTACCAGACAAAGTAAAGTTGTTGCAATTCACAAAGGCGAGTGAGTGTTACATGTGTGGTGGCCTGCTACTCTTCGTTTTTCAAAAGTTTTGTAAGGTTTTAACAGACATTACACTATCGTTATGTGCATGTACACGTACACACACGAGTAAAGCTCACTCGTCTTCGTGAGTTGCAACAACTATAGTAAGATGATGTCATCATCTACGTTATTGCAGTTGCACCGCCAGCGCCGAGGCGTGCTACCGGCAAGCGATGGGCGCCAACATCCTACCGCCTGTAGCCAGTGGCCGTCTCACCAGCAGCGTGGCCTTCACCTACGGCACCGTCACCATCCGCGCCAAGCTGCCTCAGGGCGACTGGATGTATCCAGGTGCAGTGGCAGCGCCCCCAAGATCATCATCATCATCATTTCAGAAATAGGACGTCCACGGCTGAACATAGGCCTCCCTTAATGATTTCCATCATGGTGGCGGCCTTCATCCAGCGCCTTCCTGCTACCTTTATGAGGTCGCCGGTCAACTTTGTGGGTGGACGTCCTACGCTGCGCTTTCCGGTAGGTGGCCTCCACTCCAGAACCTTGCTGCTCCATCGGCCGTCAGTTCTGCGTACTTTGTGCTCTGCCCATTGCCACTTCAGCTTGCTGATCCGTTGACCTATGTCAGCGACTTTAGTTTGTTTACGGATCTCCTCCTTTCTGATTCGATCTCTTAAAGAAACACCGAGCATAGCCTTCTCCACAGCACGCTGTACCATTTTGAGCTTATTGATAAGTATATTGAGAGGCCACGTTTCCGAGCCGTATATCATCACTGGTCCCCCAGATAAGCGTCCTAAATTTTTTACAAGTGTCATGTGATTGCCCACAAGATGAATAGGTATACCTGGGGAGTTGCAGAAAGCTGCTGTATGTCCACTTGCTATCTGGATCCGATTCCGAAACAGCTTTAGTTGAAATGATGATGATGATGATGCTGTGCGACTGTAGCTCTTCCGCTTCCATGGAGGAATCCTTTTGGATCCTCTAACAAATACTTGTTTTGTAAAAACTAACGCCAACAATACGCATACTTAGTCTAGCTGATCGTTTCATCCATGAAGATGCATCTTATTGGTCGAAGGAAGCGCGGGGTGCGGGGAGTTTGATCCGAGCGATCCAAGCGTCATGTGCGTTGTAGGGTGCGTGTGCTCATGGATGATTTAGCGTGTACCAATAATACTCAAACATTGGCGGAAGAATGGTGGGGCGCGTCTTCGACGATCAATAGATCGTTTCATCCAGGAAGACGCGCCCCACCATTCTTCCGCCAATGTTTGTATTTAAGCTTCCTAAATCGTTTAGAAAAGTGTCTTTGATCTAGATAATTCAGGTCATCTGATAGCCCACAATCGCCACTCGAGAACTTTTCTGCCCCTGCGACCATCAGCTCTGAAAGCTAAGTGCCCCGCCCACCGCCTCTTGATTTCGGCGATTCTGTTGGCTATGTCAGTCACTTTAGTTAGTAGAATAAGTAAGTGTTTTTTATTACAGAATTACTTCTAGAGCCGTTTCTAAAGAAGTACGGCAGTTCGCATTTCGCTTCAGGAGTGATCAAGATAGCTTCAGCCCGCGGTAACGCTGACTTACGAGCGGGACCTGACGAGTATGGGAACAAGGTAACTATAGTGCTTCTTTCCAAAAAAAATTTTCTACAGAAAATGCATGAAATTGCATGTCCCACCAGTGGGAGAACCAGTGGGTGTTGTGAGGCTCTCCCTGCCAGATGAGCAGGGCCTACTCACTAAAATCTGACGGTGTCCTTCCAAAGTCTTTGGGACGGTACTGCGAGTTATTATTGTCCGAGCTAGACGGCCTAGACATTTTTTCGCGGCTCCGTCCCAAACTATGGCTCGCTCCAGACAGGCATGGGCCTGGCATTAAGGTCGTCGTTTCAGCCAAATGACGTCCACTGCTGGACAAAGGCCTCCCCCAAGGTTTTCCATAATGAGCGGTCCTGCGCTGTCCGCATCCAGGCATTAAGGTACACCAAAGAAACCGTTGTGACTTGCAGTTTGCGGTCTACAGTCTATTTCTATTTGTTTTGATACGTGTGTGGAGTTTGGACATTTTTGACTGAGTTTGCCAAATGTTGGTCTCGAAGCGCTGGTAGGGTAAAAAGATTATGAGACATGTAGAGGCTCCTTAAGAGCAAAATATTTGACGATTTGTAAGAACTATTTAATAGTCTATACAAATAAAGAAACTTTGACGTTGACTTTAACTTAAAAACAAATTTTATGAAGTTTCTTCTTTTTCAAGTTTATCATCCCCTTTTAAACATTGTAATCACACCACTTATTAATTTTGTAAGTCTTCCTCAATGAGATATATGAAATGTTTATGTTTTGGCAGATTTTATACGGAGGACCAGTGATGGACTTCCAGTGTCGTGGGCAACTGCTCACAAACAAAGTGCTGACCAATGGAAAAATGTGGGGCGACGATTTCCACGAATACTCCATTACATGGTTGCCCGGTAAGTACCCAATAAACCCAAGTAAAATATCCCAGAAGAAAGTTGACGGTCTCAAAAAATAGGTAATTAATTAATTTATCCACAACGAGGAAGCTCCTAGCCTGTATCTCACCTGATGGTAAGTGACGATCAGGCCGAAGGTGGAAGTGAGCTTCACCCGGAATCCTCAACCACGGAGGAACTGGCTATCTTACCTCTAACTGCCGGAACACAACAATGCTGTTAACATTGTTCACTGTTGGATGCGGGCAGCGCCGGCCCTTGTGGAAATCCTCAGGGAGTACTTTGCCTAGCAGGTTAAAATCAATAATAGAAACACTTACATTTACTGACTAGAAATCGTGGTGAATCGATTTATTTTTTGTTTTTTGTTCGCTAAGGTATTTTTTGATAGGATACAAGCATATTATAATAATCTGGCGTGTATTTTTTTTTAAGTACAGCAAAGACAGGTCTTTGAAGGTGTCCCCCATTAAGTGGGGGCGTGGTGGGTCTCGCCGTGTAGGGCGGGACGTCCGCGGAAAGCGCCTCAGTCGTTTCTAGTACCCAATGCGCCCACCACTTTGCGGCAGAGAGAACACCCCAAGTTTTATTGGGTTCGAGCTCCACATAATCTGCCATCCCCCGGCGGTAGGTATGGATATATAAAATATCTCCAAAACTACCGAAGTTATTTCTATTAAAAGAAATCGATTCCTAAAATAAAATCTGTTCGAAACTCATGCTCATAAAATAAAAACGACTAAGTTAAACTAAATTAAATTGTTTATGGGACCAAATGGCAAGTATCTATTATCGAACAAAAAAGAATCACATAAATCGGACGAAAAATCTGTAAGTAATCGGTGAACATCGATTACATAAATATACCTAGACGACGTAATCACGACGTAATTGTCACAAACAAAGTGTCACGCGAGCATGCTAAAAACTAAAAATGCTCATAAAATAAAAACTACTCAACCAAATCAAATAAAATTTTTATGGGACCAAATGGAAACTATTCCGCATCGATGAAAATAAGAATCATGTAAATCGGCTCAGAAAACTCGGCGTAATCGATGTACATACATAGAAAAAAAAAGATACCAACCAAATTGAGAACCTCCTCCTTTTGTTGAAGTCTGTTAAAAAGGTCTTTGAAGCTCCTATTTCAATATTAAAATGTGTTTGTTATAGACCAGATAACGCTGTCAGTGGATGGCGAGCAATGGGCGCGCGTGGACGGCTCGCGTGCGCTGCGCGATCGCTTCCCGCAAAGATGCGCGTTACCTCGCACGCTGCTCGCTAAGGGATCCAACTTGGCGCCATTCGATGACCACGTAAGTCAATGTTCCATCATCACCGTCAGGCCATTTATATTCTTTGTTTGCAGCAGAACCCTTTATAATATTGGAAGCAATCGAAGATTTGGCCTAAACTCCCCGCGCTACCGATATACCTACCTTATGTACGCGTAAAATAGTGTCATTTAACATACATATTCATTATAATAATTTCGTATACTTGAATCACCTTAACATCTGATGCATAAGCCTAAGGAGTCATATTTATTTACTTCTAGTCGATAAATGAATTATGATGCAATTTAGGACTCATCTAACTCCTGCATCACTAATAATGTTGCAAAACCCCATTCTCAAAAAGAGGAATTTTCGCCTGTTTACCTAATAATATCAGGTAGGTAAAGGGTGTGTGAAAGTATGTAATTAACGCATGATTTGCTTAAATCAATAGATTATCTCAATTTATTATCACTAGCGACAACTTTCTTCGTTCGTTTCAGTCAAATCACACTGCTGGACAAAGGCCTCCCCCAATAAATTAATTATGATGCAATTTGGGACTCATCTAACTCTGCGTCACTAATATTGTTTCAAAACCTCATTCACAAAGTGGAATTTTTGCCTATGTTTACCTAAATATCAGGTAAAGGGTATCTGAAAGTATGTAATTAACGCATAATTTGCTTAAATCGATTGATTATCTCAATTAACGAACGAAGAAACTTTCTTCGTTCGTTTCAGCCAAATGACGTCCATTGCTGGACAAAGGCCTCCCCCAAGGTTTTCCACAATTAACGGTCCTGTGCTGCCTGCATCCAGGCTCTTCCCGCGACCTTTACCAGATCCTTTGTCCATTTAGTAGGAGGCCTGCCCACGCTAGTTCTTCCAGCCCGTGGTCGCCACTCGAGAACTTTTCTGCCCCAACGGCCATCGTCTCTACGAGCTATGTGTCCCGCCCACTGCCACTTGATTTTAGCAATTCTGCGAGCTACGTCGGTCACTGATTCTCCTGCGGATCTCCTCATTTCTGATTCGATCACTTTCTTCCAGTTCTACCTAACTCTGGGCGTAGCCGTGGGCGGTATCAGCGAATTCCGCGACGACGCTTACTCCGGGGACAGGGCGAAGCCCTGGAGAGACGTCGCCCACAAAGCCATGCTCAGCTTCTGGGAGCACCTGGACTCCTGGCAGCAGACCTGGAACCAGCCTGAGCTGGTGGTGGACTACGTCAAAGTGGTCGCGCTGTGATTGTAATTGTAATTCTAGTCAGAGTGTTGGCACTCAAAATGTAGATTAATAATATAATTGTAAAAGTGACTGGCTGTTTATTTGTCTAACTTCGCCCGCGTGGACTACATATTTTTTTCCAAAATAAAATGTAGCCTATGTTACTCGTGGATAATGTAACTTTGGAATGGTGAAAGAATTTTTAAAAACGAACGGTCCAGTAGTTTTTGAGCCTATTCATTACAACCAAACAAAGAAACAAACAAAGTTTTCCTCTTTATAATATTAGTAGATTAAGGCTGAACCAGCGTCGTCAGAGATATTTAGATGATTTCGACAAGTGTGATTAACAGTCGTTCGTAGGATTTCCACAGCGATGCGATTTTTTTTTGTTATTTTATTGCTTCAACCTTCAAGGCTTTATTTAAAACTAGCTGACCCGGCGAACTTTGTTCCGCCTTAATGGCAATAAATAACGGGATAAAAAGTATCCTATGTCCTTCTCCTGGCTCTAAACTACCTCCCTGACAATTTTCAGCTAAATCAGTTCAGCCGTTCTTGAGTTATAAGTGGAGTAACTAACACGACTTTCTTTTATACAGGGTGGAAACGATAAGTGATCTCACTCGATTATTTCTAAACTATACAAGATATCCAAAAACTGCTTACTGATCCTAAAAGTACTTCATGAGCTCTATCCAACGGTACCAATAATAGGTTACATAATAAATTGGATCTATCTGAAAATTCAATGTTTCCAGCCTCCATACATTTAGTAAAACCTCATAATATTAAAAACTATACAAGATATCCAAAAACTGGTAACTGATCCTGAAAGTACTTCACGAGCTCTATCCAATGGTACCAATAAAAAGTTATAAAATAAACTGGATCTATTCGCAAATTCAATGTTTTCAGCTTCCATACATTTAATACTGCCACAATCATAGCACTCATGTCTTGATAATATTATAGCAAGTAAAGCCTAAAACCAATGTTTTCCGTGAATAATTTTAAATAAGAATGCTATTCACGAATTAATTTTAAGTGTTTATTATTTAAAATAAAAAAAATTAACACTTCTAATATTGTGTGGCTGGCATAGTGGCATACATTTAGTATGGAGGCTGAAAACATTGAATTTTCGGATAGATCCAGTTAATTCTGTAACCTATTACTGATATCGTTTGAAAGAGCTCGTAAAGCACTTTCAGAATCAGTAATCAGTTTTTCGATATCTTGTATAGTTTCGAAATAATCGAGTGAGATCACTTAACGTTTCCACCCTGTATAATAGATGTATTTTATTACTTGATATTTATGGTAGTAATCGATTGATATTAAAGGTAAAGTAAATAAAACATCTTTTTTTAATTAAAACTATGTAATTAGTTATGTAGGTAACTTAACTATTTATTCAGTTCATACAGTTCGTTCGAGTAGCGATGCAAGCATCTGTAATAAAAGAAAATAAAATTGATGTCTAGGTCACAATATATGAAACATGTATTTGAATCTAGTTAAATTAGTATTATGATCTACATGTACAGTGGGCCACAGTTCGAGCTACCCATTTCCGATTTTTCTCTCGCTCTCATCAAATGGCTATTCTTTGCGATAGAAAGAGACGACATGACCGAAAATGGGTAGCTGGAACTGTGGCCCTTAGTAAAAATGAATTACATTATCCTTTCAGCTTAGGGGAACCACTGAAAGAATCCCTGTTGCTTGTAAGGAAGAACCCCATTTATTGTCGTTTGCCCTTTCTAACTGACGTAACTGACATTTTGCAAAATTTTCAGGCGATTAGACAGATCAATTCGTCTTGCAAAATTGATTATGATGGTGTAAATAACTCAGTTTCGAAAAAAATGTCAGATACGTCAGTTAGAGAGGCAAGCGACGTTATGTGAGTTTTCTTGGGATTGCCGTAGAATCTGACCTACGGATTAAAACATGGTGTTACCACCCTACACACCTTTACAGCGCGTAGACTTTAACATACTCCACTTGGAGTTGGTTGGTGTCCGGGAACCAGGTGCCGAACCACTGCTCGCGGGCTTCCCAGAACCTCAGCATGGCTTTGGAAGACTTGTCGTACCACGGCTTGGAGTCACCGTCGGGGAACTCGTTCAAACCACCCACGTTGAGACCAATTGAGATGTAGAACTGTGGGAGTTAAGAAAAAGAAGTGATGGATCACATTTTGGTCTTAGTTAATAAGTAAAGAAATATTTTATTTTAATTATTAATTCGTTTCAGCCAAATGACGTCCACTGCTGGACAAAGGCCTCCCCCAAGGTTTTCCACAATGAACGGTCCTGCGCTGCCCGCATCCAGGCTCTTCCCGCGACCTTTACCAGATCGTCGGTCCACCTAGTAGGAGGCCTGCCCACGCTACGTCTTCCAGCCCGTGGTCGCCACTCGAGAACTTTCCTGCCCCAACGGCCATCGTCTCTACGAGCTATGTGCCCCGCCCACTGCCACTTGATTTTAGCAATTCTGCGAGCTATGTCGGTTACTTTGGTTCTCCTGCGGATCTCCTCATTTCTGATTCGATCACGCAGGGAAACTCCGAGCATAGCCCGCTCCATCGCCCTTTGGGTGACCTTGAGCCTTCTTATGAGGCCCATAGTAAGCTACTACTATAGGCCTCAATTATTAATTAGGCCTTCCTAATCCTTCTAAAGGAATATAGGCCAAATCCTCTATTGCCACTGGTAAATTAGAGTCGATCAGACTCTTTAGTTGAGACTTATAATGATGAGGAAAGAAATCAAGGACATCAAAAGGATCTTAAAGATCATTTTCAAAATAAAGTTGACCACAATCGAATCCGGGACTAAATGCGTCTATCTAGCCAAGTAATGGTGAGTACAATATTATCATTTACTACATGTGCCCGCGACTTCGTACCTACTCGTGAAAACAGTTTGAATAATATTTTCCGTTTTTTAAACCCGGATTTATAACTGACAAAAACCGAGTTCCAAATTGTGTCGGTTATCCGGTTTTTCGGTTATCCGGTTAACTGGTTTGCATGCCCTACTCCGCTCCTATTGGCTGTAGGGTGATGTTGTATAGAAGCATGTAGCATATAAAAGAAGGTTTTACGGCTATGCTGTCTAAATACCATTTCATCAAAAGGTGCCATGGCTGTACCCTTCAGCCACTGCGAGGCGGCCGCTACGTCATGCTTCTTGGCATCTTCGAAGAACCCGGCTCCGGGAGTAACCTCGCCATACTTCTCACCGTCCACCAGGAGAGAGATACCGTCTACAAAATACAACAATAGTTAGTCTTACCCAGCTCTTTAGTACATCCAGTTAATTTAATAACTGTCACCGAAAGCACAAAGAAAGGATTTAATTATGTAGATTGTATCATCCACGAAAACGCGCCCCACCACTTTTTGGTCGAGGGAAGCGCTTGGTGCAGGAAGTTTGATCCGAGCAATCCCAGCGTCATTATTGTAGTGTGCGTGTGCATTAATAAATAAAATAACAAAAAGTGGTGGGGCGCGCTTCATAAATGATTAACGATCTATACCTACCTACTTATTGTATTTAGACTTACCGGGTCTCCATTCAAGGGTGTAGTTGTGGAAATCTTTAGCCCATTGCTCGTAGCCGACCTTCTCCTTCAGGTGAGTACTCCTGTAAGTAAATCACAGTAGAAATTAAAAGTTATTTAAGTGTTCATGTAAATGTGGGCATTCGTATTTTTTCTTTTTTCATGCCTACCCGCTTCTGTCAAATAATTTACCCAGTTATTATTCGCTGCTTTCTACACTAGTCTACGAATTGATGTGGCTCACTCCGGACGTCGTCGCGAATCGGAGTCACTACCTCTTCTTTCTGGAACCTTCTATCGTAGAAGTCCAGCTAAGAATCGTAGCTAATGCTAAAGACCGAAATATTGTGTGTATTTTGTGAAGTGCGCTTTTTAATTGTATATTAACCCTACTGCCTTAACTGACTGAGTCGAGGATGGTCCTTCATCATCTTCCATCTTCGAGGGCAGACAAGAGATTGGGAACCGCGGTTCACGCCCCTGAAACTGCTGGTGCTGGTGGATTTCAGAACGGGTGAGTGCGGTGTTTGTTCGTAGTGGTAGAAAGAAACAATCTTCCCTTTCTTTATCTCTTTTCTGAATCATATTAATAAATACCACGACCTATGGTCAATATTAATCCGCACCCGCTGCGCGAGTAGAACCTACGATCATAACCTCCTCAGTTGTACCTAAATTGTCACATCATCATGCTAGATAGGATATCAAAACCAGCCGCCACTGAACTGAATTTCTCCAAATTGGTTATTTAACGCTAGCTATAGCTTTCTGCAGTCATTACTTATTGGATAACTTAACCGCTCGCGGGATGGAAGCCTACGAGCGGATTATCACAAATTACAAATAATAAAACAAGCTTTAATGTACCTGTAAGGCTCATTGCCACACATGATGGGTCCACCGACGAGCTTCCTGGAGTACTCAGGGTTGCCCTTAGCGCAGGCTATGCGGAGGATGCCCGACGCGTAGTTCTTGACTCCATACACTTGGGCCAGGGGCTCCAGTTGAATGACTGTGAACAAATAGACCGGTATATTTACGTACAATATTAATTTAATTGATTTATTATTTAATGCTATAAATGCGTGCTATGCGTCCCTGGTAATATAGGATATTAATCAAATCAAATTGCCAAAATTAGGTGGCATTAGGCCGATCATACCTAGATATACCTCATAGAAGTGATGGCCGTCGGGACAAAGAATTTCTTGACTAGCGTCTACACGGGCCAGAAAGAATAGTTTAGGCAGGCCTCCCACTAAGTAAACCAGCAGGTTTTCACAGGAACTGTTATGGAAATCCTTGAGGAAAGGATGTCTTCCAGCAGTGGACGTCATTGGCTTAAAACGAACAAACGAATCAGATCAAAATGGCTAAGTTACGAATTCAGACTCAATTTCTGTGAAAATATTTTACAACGTGGTTTTGCGAAGCCTTACTTGGCACCAGCCAGTCTCCCACGGGCATCTTGGCGCGAACCTCCACTCGGCCGTACTTGAAGCTGAACTTGTTCCTGGTGGTGACTTTCGCGGTGATGATGGGCCGCAGGATGAAGGGCCCGGAAGCCTCTTGGACGCACTCTTGCGTGCCGACGGCGCCGGTACATCTGTGATAGCCATGGACATAGTAAATAATTTAAGTATGGGGTCTATTGCTGGATAAAGGATTGCACACTTATCAACCCGGAAACGTATCGTAACCGTATCAACTCGAGGAGGTCAGTATTCTTCGTATGAAACTCCGTACTGCATGTAACGCACACATATCCGCACCGTAACGAATGGCAATACGGCGTTGATCCCTTTCGGCGTTGGTAAGTGTGCTATGGCCTTAAAGGGGGAGGAATTTGTCCAGCAGTGTACCTACGACATTTGGCGGAAAGGAACGAACGATGGGACTATTATCACTTCTCGCTCTCACTGCTGTGCATTAAGGATCTACAGCTTGGCTGCCCATCAAAACCCAGCCAGTGATAGCCAAGTCTGAATGGTCCCAAGGAAAAGTACACGTTAATTTGGTAATATTCGTACGTGTGATTTATAAATGGAATGTCTCTCTGTTATACAATCACAACAACAACCGGGTATCAACTTAGGTAGAAATCCTATCATAGTTATCTACATCACTGAAGTAGAAATTGTATATGAATTTAAGGGAATAAGTACATATGCTCATAAATTAGTAGGTACCTTGTGGTCAGGTCCAAGGATTGTCGGATGTAGTCTTCCCCAAACTTGGATTCAAGAGTGACAGGCTTGATCATCAGCTTGCCGTCTCTCACTCGCAAGTTTCTGTCGTTGAGATATACGTTGAATGGGTAGTCCTGAAATATGAAGATTTGTCAAAAAATAAATACATAAACAACCGAAATGCAGGTGCGGTTGCGGTAGGTGCAGTTTTTGTAGATATTTTTTACCAATGAAGTTCATTTTATACAAAAAAGTAATTGTAAATCTAAAGCGACAATAGATAGCCCTTTGGCCTTTGGTGTCGACGTTTTGTCAGATCCGAGGTAGGTACACTGGTTCGAATCCCGCGCCGCTGGACTATTGTGGAGAACCTTCTTGTGACTTAAGCTTACTTACTTACTTAGCATACCACGAGGGGTTAACGGGACATTGTACGCGTAAGTAGAAAATACTAATATTCTTAAAAATGGGACGTTGAATGTATTCTTACCGGTTCACCTGGGAACAAGATCTCTTCCGTCCAAATTTTCCCTTTACTGAGAGGCCCGTTGAAGTTGTCTTCAAAGATCAGCTGGCCCTTACACACAAACCCTGGTACGGAGACCTTGGACAATGAGACTTCGCAAGGAAGATTCCCACTCAAGGTTGGTGCTGTTGATGAAGGAATGGACCCAGAATTTGGGTTCTGTGGGCCAGAGTTAGGTGCAGGTGACCTGGTAGCGTCTACAGGATTTCCTTGCTCGTCGACGTAACCTGAAAAAGGTTTGCAAAATTGTAGATATTATATTATTCATGTTAAACGTTTTTTTAAGCGGAGCTATAGCACATTTCAAGCATTGCTGTTTGGAAGAATGGATAGCCATTTATTTATTACATTTTGGTAAATTCCTTTTAATATCAGCCTCATCATCATTGTAAATAGATTAACGATCGAACATCAATATGCTACTTTTGGGATGTTGTCTATCAGTAAATTCTAGCATTAGTCTAAAACTACCTTCTTAAGTGGCCCCGAGACGATCACTCGCGATTGTCAATTCTACGTGATTGTGAGGCATTGAAGCGATTGTCAATTGAATTTACGTGATTGAAGCAAATTGATGATAAATTTAATTGAAGCCTAATTGGCAGGTGCCATTGAAGCTAATATTGATCATTTAGCTGAGCAATAATTGACAATCGTTTCTGTCAATTGGAACGTAAATACATTGACAATCGCAATTGATCGTCTCGGGGCTGCTTTAGACAAAAATCTCACCTGTGACAGTCCATTCTCCATTATCCTGTCTGTATCCTAGGCCATCTTTGATGACGTACGTCCAGAAGTAGACCTTGTCCCCTATCTTCAGCTCGGCGTTCCTGTCCCTGAAGGTCCACCGACCGTCCTTCACCTTGGTGATGTCCCGGGACCAGAAGCCAGCTTCCAGACCGTCCATTTCTTCGTTGAGCTTCCCGTGGAAAGCGAAGAGTGAGAAGCCATTGTCTATCAAAGATTAAAGTTGACTTTATTTGTGGTCCTGTAACTATGATCTAAATCCTCTAATACTATTAATGCGAAAGTAACTCTGTTTGTCACGCCTAACCACTGAACCGGGAAAGGACAAAAGATAGTTTTTATCTTGGTTATTGAACAGGGACGCGCGCGTTAGTTTTTCTGTGACAGAAAAATTTTTACGAGGGCAAAGCTGCGAGTAAAAGCTACTAATTTGACAAAAGTTTTGTTGTTGATTTAATTTAATGCATTTTCTTGGGTTTAAGAGTAAATTAATCTGGTTCAAAGCATTTAAAAATCTTCGTAAAATATTCAAAACGTGCGGTATGTTTCCTTGCGGATTTTCCGCATTTGGACTTTTTTATTTACTAAATCCAAAGCTCTCAATTAATAAAAGCCGTAAAATCTTAACAGCACAAGTTATTAAGTAATCAAATAATGTCACAACTGCTTAGCGATTAAGTGTAAAAACTTTTACGTTCAAAATTAAAATAATTCTAGTACAGGAGTTGTTATTTATTGATCGCATATACTTATGAAATGTTTAAAGTCCTTTTGAAATCTTGCAAAACAACAATACCTGCAATTAAAGAATTAGACACACTCGTAAGTAAACTGAAACCGAGATTGTATTTAAATGTTTATTCTGACATCACCCATCTGCCCAGTGAGTAGTGAGGTCGTTACCACAAAACTGGTTCTTATTCCAACATTTAAGTTTTGGTTGGAACTGTGTTTTCCCAGTTGCAAATAAGAAGGATAACTTGCATGCCTGCTAAATATGTATGTAATGTAGGATGGTAAGTTGTAGCTATTATGAATAACTGTACCTACTTAATGTTATCTAATAAGTAAAATACTTAGGTCCAAGAGAGAGAGTTTTTTTTAAAGAAAATTAGGTATATTAATTTGTGCAAAGAACTAGTAGTCCCGTTAACTCCTCATACTAAGCTAAATATGCTTGTTTTAAAGAATAGCTAGGTTCACGACAATAGTTCAGAGGCGGCGGGCCCAGTCCGACCCCATCACCGTTCTGCTATCGGAGCTTCGTATCAGCTAGGGGGTTTGCCCTGTCAAACAATTTATTTGACTATGTGTGATAGCAACATAGAAGATTAGCTAGTTGTTAAATTACCGTTAAAAGACGTCAGACATTATAGCCTTCATTAGAGATGTCACTGACTGTGGTTGACTAAATTAGCTTATGAATGGATGGCCTTCACTTTTTACATGCGACAGTTATTTTAAGTAAGTATACCAGAATTACTAAGGCTGAGTTGCACCACCTAACTATAAGGCCCAGAACAGAAGGTGAAACGCAACTGCAACGAAACTGCAACTGCTAGTTACTTTTGAGTTGCATCTAAGTTTCTGCCATAGCGTCCGTTGAGAGACCACACATGACGCGACCAGTTTGAAACTTCCAGTTTCAGTTTCATTCATCAGAATCTTCAGAAAGTTGCAATTTCCTTGCAGTTGCGTTTCACCGTCAACAGACGCTTAGGTCCAGAACACTGGGCCTAACCGTGACTATAACGATAACCGGTGTGTTTTGTATGGAGTTTGAGACATTTTTTTACGTTTGTCAAAGTTAAAATGAGATGGTGCAACCCAGACTAAGACTTAAGTAGTTTATTACACAAGTTAAATTGATTTCTTTATTTATTTTATTCTGATGTCCAACATCCAAATATTTCTTCCTTACATCTTCTACAAACTATTAGAACCATTTTTTATTTGATTGTATTCATAATTTTAAATTAAATATTTGCATTAAGGGTTATTTGTTATCACAAATTCCAGCTAAGCTAAATCCAATGCTTATGAGTGGGTTCACCACAATAATCCAGCTGTCGAATCGGCATTCCCATGCATAGACCTGTGGCTATAGTCACCTTATAAATTATAATTAATCGAAGTTAGGTCAATTAAACAAAGCTTTTGTTATTTTACTAGCTTTTGCCCACGGCTTCACCCGCATATTTATAATATTTTCCATTTTCGCAACATTTTTCATTTCTGCTCCGCCCCTATTGGGTGTAGGTAGGGTGATGTTATTAGCCTATTAGCCTTCCTGAATAAATGGGCTATCCAATACAAAAATAATTTATCTTATTTATCTAATCAAACTACGAAGCATTTGTTTATTATAATCAACACTAGCTTAAGCTCGTGAATAAAAAAGCTCTTACAAAAACCTCTTTACTTACTTATCTATTTGTTTGGCCTTCATAATTATTATGGACCGGTCAGATGGGATCTTTTACCTTATTCAGAACATCTTATTAATTATTTCTTAATTATCTTTTACAATGGACCCTGTAGTAATCAAATATTATGACTTTCGTAATTTTGAGGAGCTCACATAATATTTATCCGGAAAGGTACTAAGGTAGTGCTTTTTAGAGGCCAAGTAGAAGACCAAAACATATCCACCATATTTTTCTTATCAATGCTTGGTATACCAATATTATATTTATAAATGTAATATTAGTTTACGTAATGTTAAAATAGCTAGTTCAATATTGTTAACCGCAAGTATCTGTGGTTGTCAATAACAACTTTATAACTACGTTTTAAGGCAATTTAATAACCATTTAACAATACTTCGGAATTCGTGGAATAATAAAAACTCAATTTAACACAGGCGGATCTAGATATAATTTTATTGATCTTACTAGTAAAGACTTTTTTGTTTACCAAAAACTGTCGAACTTAAATCGCTATAAGACGAGTTATTTTTTATTTGCAAAACTGTAAACCACGTAATTCTTATTTATATAGTGCCTTCCTATGGTTTTTCCTTTTAGGTCTTTACGAAATATCACTATTTGTGATTTTCCTTCATCCTATGGCTGTGTTCCTTTTTGTCTTAAATAAAATGTACTATTTCTGATTTTCCTTGGCATATAAATAACTTGAACCAGCTTTTACTATGCAGCTTTTCATAGGAAAATATTCGTATTTATAAAGAACTAGCTTTCCGCCCGCGGCTTCGCCCGCGTGGAATTTTGTCTGTCACAGAAAAACTTTATCGCGCGCGTCCCTGTTTCAAAAACCGGGATAAAAACTATCCTATGTTCTTTCCCGGGACTCAAACTATCTCTATGCCAAATTTCATCAAAATCGGTTGCGAGGTTTAAGCGGGAAAGCGTAACAGACAGACAGACAGACAGACAGACAGACAGACAGACAGACAGACAGACAGAGTTACTTTCGCATTTATAATATTAGTTGGGATAGTTGGGATGATCTGCGAGCTTGGTCTGATAGGTTGTGACGTATCTTTTGTATTTTTTTTATTTTTGTTTTCGTCTTGTTCTATATATCTATACCTACTATTATATAGTTTCAGAGTTAACCTCTGATAAACATACTTCTTACCACTACAAGAAAATTATTTTGTTACCTGGTATAGAAACCCTAAGTCCTTTAGGGTAGATGGCTTCAAGCTTTGCAGGCGGCACATCAACTCGACACAACACAGTTTCTAAACCTAACAAAAGCACCACTGAAATTATTTTTGAGCCTAACATTTTGGATTAGCTCATCACTTTTTATGTATGAATGACAGAGACGTGTCTGTCTTGCCCGACGTGTGGTCAACTACTGATGATATAGGTAAGCGTTGTTTGTAGCTGACCGAAAACCTGTTGTTAAGTTAATGCGTTTTTGTTTGCTATATAAACAACGCTTTGGCTAAATAATTCAAGTTCTATTCTTATTTTTAAATGTAAGAGATGTGGGTTTTCTAAATCTATATGAAATAGGAAGTAGGTATCTAATTTACAGGTTTTTATTAACAAGGCCTAGCAAACTAGGGGATAGGGAGCCAAATGTTTAGCTAAATGTAGTATAAGAAGGTAGCAGGAAGGTGCTGGATGCAGGCCGCCACCAACCGGCCATTGTGGAAATCATTGGGGGAGGCCTATGTACGGATGAAAAAGTGGGAAAAGCCTGCTCCTTAGGTACATAGTCTCCCACTTAGTACATCCGGCAGTAGACTTCCGTTGGCTAAACAATGATTGTTTTTACGAGTATAATTTCGTTAATTGTAATTGAGATAAACAAACGAAAATATCGATATAGTCGATATGTCACAGGACTATGGGAGCACAGGTATCATTACTATCATCATCAGGTATTTTAGTCTTTATTGCAATAGCACTAGTCTCTGTAATTGATTGAGGAAAATGGAGGATTTAAATGTCTCTGTAATTGAATAGAGGAAGATGTGGGATTTGGCTTACGCCTGCCGGGATAGCATGTGCGCCATGATACAAATCTTATCAACGACAATCTTAGCGACAAATGTATCGTGCAAATCAGATAAAATCCTTGGTTAAAAGTTTGTCATGATGTGCATCCTAGACCTACAGGGTGAGAAGGCCAGATATTCACATATTAGTCTCATAAGAAATTGCTGAAACTTTATAATAGTTTTAGTCAAATTAAGAATACTAAAGTGCCTGGATGCTAGCGGCGCAGGATAGGTCTTCGCGGAAATCCTTGGGGGAAGCCTTTGTCCAGCAGTGGACGTCTTTCGGCTGAAACGAACGAACGAACGAAGAATACTAAATTAAAGAATACCAAAACTAGTTTAAATTAGTTTTAGTCAAATCAAATGGTGTTTACGTCAAAAGTGGACACCCGTTGTAATTGAATCATTAGAAAAACCGGTGGCCGTGAGACTAAAATATGTTTTTAATTGTTTTCTGTGCTAATAATACAAATGAGGGGTTATGTTGGCAGAACCTAACAGTAAGTAAGTATTGTACTACATTGCATCTGAAAGTGAGGGCTGTTTTCCATGGGGTCATCCCATTTTTTGCAGGACCTGCAAAACTGGATTGCGGTGGGAAAGGGCCCTATGATTGGTTATTTGCCTTATACCCAACCCTTTACCAGTCCACAATGAGCCCGCGTGAGGGGGAGTATAGTCTGAGCTACCCCACAGTTGGGATGAGACCCACAGTTGGGATAAGACCTATACTGCAGTGGGACGTTCAAGGGCTTACTTTGCTTTGTATACTCGCAGAAAATTACTGTGTCTGTCTACCCTCCAAGGCACAAACTTTGTGTCACTTCTTCCATTTCCTGATAAGGTTGGAAGTTGGTTATTTTTTATTTTTAACTAAAGGATTAACTTTCTAGAACGCTAGGGTTGGTACTGACGATAGCACAGTATACTATCTTCCCTAATACCTATTTTTGTTGTAAAATCTATTTATTTTATTATTTTGAAGTATGAAGTTAAGTCTATTAATCAACAGGAAAACTGATCATACTTATAATGCTGATAACTGGTGCTGATTTTATTTCCTAAAAAGGAAATTGTAAAACGTCTTTGTATGTATGTAAATAAATAAATAACTGCATTATCATATTTATGTTTTAATTTATTGTATTATCAATGTTACATTTCACTTAAAGCTATATCATTGAGCCAAGGGTTAAGCTATAGGTAATTAGTTCAATACGACAGTGTAAAAAGTATAATTTTTCTGAGTAGTCTTTGTTAAAAATACAAAATAAAAACTACAATTAATCAATCAGGCTTTTTTAAAATTAATACCTACACTTTATAAATGCGTTATAATAATATTAATGTTTTCACTGGAGTTTAGAAAATGAATTCGCAGTTGAAGTTCAGGAGAATTACTTGGGATCCACGGGGTTGCCATTCTCATCGACGTAGCCTGCAAAAAATAATATTCTAACATTAAAAACAAGACATACAATCGACACTGACGAACACGAAAATGGTTAATATTATTTTCCTTGATTTTAGTGATCCATGTCAACAAGGATAAAATATATTTTTTCTATTTTTCAAATCTATTTTTTATCAAATTAAGTATTCTAGACCTTATATGCTACTGAAAGTACGATGTTGTTTACTTGGAAGTCTTTTTTTCGAGAAATTCTTTCTGATCGGTTTATCAAAGACAGAAGAATTAAGGTTGCAAAATCAGAACCGGATTGAGAATCTCTTCGCCTTTTTTGGGGGTAAAAATGGACATAAAATTAACTAGTCCTTACCTGTCACAGTCCATTCCCCATTGTCCTGCCTTTGTCCCAGTCCATCCTTGACAACGAAGGTCCAGAAGTAGACGGTGTCCCCGATCTTCAGTTCGGCATCACGGTCCCTGAAGGTCCATCTGCCTCTCCTGGCTTTGGTGATGTCCCGGGACCAGTAGCCCCCTTCTAACCCCTCCATTTCCTCGTTGAGTTTCCCATGGAACGCGAAGAGCTCGAAGCCTTCATCTGTGAAATATTAAAATTTTATTGAACTTGCTACCTGTACCGGCTTCGCATAGCTTGACGGTCGCAAAAACCTTCCTCTTGGAACACTCTCGCCCGTATTCACAAACCTTACTATGAGGTCTCACAGTG
The DNA here is from genome assembly GCF_004193835.3 of Ostrinia furnacalis. Classification (NCBI taxonomy): domain Eukaryota; kingdom Metazoa; phylum Arthropoda; class Insecta; order Lepidoptera; family Crambidae; genus Ostrinia; species Ostrinia furnacalis. The sequence continues at coordinate 61,969 of NW_021130897.1, forward strand.
CGCGTGAACGCACAGGGTAGGGTGACAGGCGAACCAATCACAGAGTTCTATTCAACGCTGTGCGTTTGATTTGCTGTTTCACTTAAGCTAGCATCGTTTGTGAATACGTGCGTCTATCTATTGCCAAAAACTGCATAGAATACTTTGCGTAGTTTAAAAGATTTAATAAGCCTACAGACGGTGTAAGCGACTTCACTTAAACTATGTAACAAAAGTACCTACGAGTACTTCAAATTTTTACACTTTATGTTTAGATCATATTTCTTGAAATCTTTTTTGGACAACTAAGTTGATCGGAGGTTTTTAGAAAGTAAGGAATTGGAGCCTGCGAGTCCTAAATAAAAATGTAAAAATAAAAGTAATTGTATCCCATCTGGTTGTTGAACCCAGATCCTCCAAGGGATTATTAAACAAAGAGGCGATGCGATGCAGTTTTAATGTATGTAGGCAAAGAAGAAACCAGCTTGAGGAAAAAATATAAACAAACCAACTAAAGGGCTGCATAGTTGATAAACAAGTTTGTGTACATCTGCAGATCTTAATTATGCAAAATCTTGTTTCTCATAAAATGTTGTTAATTTAAGTATTGTTTGTTATTTATACATTGAAGTTTTTTAAGTTAAATTCGCTATTACAGACGAATTTACTATAAGATAGAGTTTAGTTGTATTTATTTACCCACGGAAAAGCGTTTATATTTGGTTGATTAGCTTCAGTTACTAATAAACAATGTTTACATAATAGTACTAAATTTTATTATTACTAAACGTAAACTAAACATAAAGCCCAAAAAAATATTTCCTGAAACGATACATTTAACTAATTGAACATTTTCATCCCCTAAAACGCCATGATTCGCCATCCTCTATCTAACATTTTCAAATGTTTATTGTATGTGTTAATATCTCAATGTTTCTTATGTAAACACAATTTTAAAAGACTTATCTATTATTTAAAAACTAAGAAACAACCGGCTATTTATTCAAAATCTAAGGAACAACCGGTAAATTAATTCAAACCAATTTCATTAATTACCTGGAATGGATACTCTGAGTCCTTTCGGGTATATAGCTTCTAGCTTCGCATCTGGTACTTTAAAAGCACACAAAACAGAGTCGAAGAGTACCAAGAACAACACACAAACAACTGTTGATGAGAACATTGTTGAAGACATGCTTTAACTTCAACTTCAACTGCTTTAACTCTGATTATTGTGTCTGTCTGGCTCGCTATGCAGCCAGCAACTAAGCTACGAACTTGCGAGATCTGGATTTATATATTTTAGTGGTCATATAATTTTTTTATCCATATTAATCGTATAAGTTATGATTATTTTGATTAGGTGTCTGAACTTTGGGTCGATTATAAAATTATCTTGTTTTTGTTTGGGGAATACCAGACTGTAGTTGAACAGGGGAAAATTGATATGGTGATAACAGGGTCAAACAGAGACGTTATGTCAGATGCGATATAATCAGACTGTACATAGACAATACCTACTATCTGATACCTACTATTTAATTTTGATACCTACTATTTGAATTGATTAGTTGATGACTTTTGTATTTTGTTCTCGTTTAGAAAAAGAGGTTTAAAAAATAGATTTTACGACTGTAGACAATGGGATCGCATGATAAAAAGTAAAAAAACTATGATTAATTAATTAGTTGTTAGGTATGTATAATTATATCAACCATTTTCCTATAAAACATAACATAATTCTTACTATAAAGCTAATAGTTCCTCTTGAATCATACACTTATCTTTTTATACAATAACATTGTGAAGAACAAAACAGGAAAACTTAGAACTCAAGTTATGGCAACAATTTGATTTGCCACATGAGGAAAATCCAACTAATGTTGCTAATTGCATAGCAATAGCGGCATAATAATAATTAAATTAAATAACCCCATATTTCTTAATAACAATAAAAGCCATTAATTTTTCTTTACAATCTTAATAAAAGATCACTTAATAAGTATGCGAGTAACAGAAAATTGCGAGTAAGAAAAAAAAGAAAAGACAAAAGTAGCACATAAAACATTACAAAGAAAGAAAGTGAACTAAGTAGTGCTACCCTGTCGCAACAGCGATGTCCAGCGCAATGGGACCCCACTCAGCATATGCCATGGCCCACGGTGACGAAGGCCACGGCGCTGGTTTTCAGAGTGCCCCATGCCGAGTGGGAATCACGGACTAGACAAAAGACGGTGTTTCGTTCGTTCGTTTCAGCCGAAAGACGTCCACTGCTGGACAAAGGCCTCCCCCAAAGATTTCCACAAAGACCGGTCCTGCGTCGCTCGCATCCAGGCGCCTCCCGCGACCTTCACCAGATCGTCGGTCCACCTAGTGGGAGGTCTGCCCAGCCCACGCTACGTCTTCCAGCTCGTGGTCGCCACTCAAGAACTTTCCTGCCCCAGCGGCCGTCAGCTCTACGAGCTATGTGCCTTGCCTGTGTGTCTTTTTTCTGACAAAAGAAGGTGTTTAATCAAATGAAATTAAAAACTTTATTACCTACTACGTATAATAATCGTTTACCTATCAAGGTTGGAATATTATGGAAAATGTGTGTGTGTGTGTGTGTGTGTGTGTGTGTGTGTGTGTGTGTGTGTGTGTGTGTGTACCCTATAGACAAAGGAGCATTTATGGCAAATTAAATTTCGCGATCGCTTCCATACATCATTCGGTTGCATTTTTTGTTACCACAAAAGTCCGTCGTTTTCCTCAATAAATTAAATTAGGTTTTTTAACCTTGGCACCTTTTGGAGCCAGTTTTCATTTTGAATTTTTTTTTCTAATTATCTAATATGTAATTTATACTATTAGGCGGTTATTACACTGCGCCGCGCACCGCCGCGGAGCGCGTGATTTCATATAAAAAATCACGCGCGCGGACGCGTTGTCAGTGTGAAGTGCCGCGCGTGTTTTCCATACAAACTGAGGTACTTGCATACAATTATTAAATCCACCCACGACGCGCTCCGTGACGGAGCGCGGCGCAGTGTGATAACCGCCTTAGTAAGCTGCCAGGTCTTTATCAGAATATCATTCCCATTTCAAACGTCATGCGAATGCTCAGTTTTCTTTACAAACTTTGTTTAAACGGTTATTTTCGGAGTTTTTCGTTTCGACCAAATGACGTCCACTGCTATACAAAGGCCTCCTCCAAGGATTTCCACAAATACCGGTCCTGCGCTACCCGCATCCAGGTACCTCCCGCTACATTACCAGTTCGGAGCTTCGGCAAAGAATCTTTAATTCATAAGAACAGTGTGCTTACCATGAGTTTACGTCAGATGTGCTCGCTAGCGACTGCGTAAAAAAATGACATTAATTGTATGACATATTGTGCAGCGCCCCTAGCGGCTACTTTGGACAAACAAAATCTTCATAGAGATTTTTGATGTACTCGCTAGCGAGCACACCTAACGTAAACTCATGGTAGGTACACAGGTAGTTCACTTACATGAGATTATAACAATTTACAACAGTTTTTGTCTTGTGACAAAGCACGCGCAAAGCTTACAAATAGGTATATGTACGAGTACCTACAACAACTGTTAACTGTCGAGTATGTACTTAATGTAAACATCTGTAACTCCATTGACACAGTAATATGGCCTATCATTTACTCAGGATTAGGTGTGACTGTGTGTGAGCTTAATATCTATTAACTCATTACACATCTTCTCTTTTTCAATGGAGACTTCTTTGATTAATTACTTATATTCATTTGGCGTTCTAAGCCATAAGCTACTGTTTTTGTTTCATTCATCATCACCAGGTAGTTTCGTCTCCACTGCAGGTCAAGACAGTCTCCAATGTAGATATCGAAGGCTTTCCATTTGGTCAAAACTCCCCACGCTGGCCAGACGGCATGTGGATGAATTGGATTTCATTCATCATCATCATCATTTCAGCCATAAGACGTCCACTACTGAACATAAGCCTCCCCCAATGACTTCCACATCGCACGGTTGGTAGCGGCCTGCATCCAGCGCCTTCCTGCTACCTTTATCAGGTCGTTGGTCCACCATTTCATTATATGAGTTTAATTCTGTGCTGGCGTACAGAAGTTGGAATAGTAAGATGGTGGGGGTGTCTCTACCAACACCAATAGTCGGCAGTGTCGTGATCGTGACGTCATAGGGTAGGCTGGGGTAACTTTTGAAAACAGTTCAAAATAAAAACTAGTCTTATCAAAATTTATTGAGCAGTAAAAAGGAATCACAGTCTTCTTAACTTATTCTATCACAGTGCGTAGACCTTGACGGAGTCTACCAGCATGCTGGCGTCGTACCAAGATGGCTGCCAAGTGTCGCGGCTTTCCCAGAAGTCCAGCTTGCCTTTGGCGGCCCGGTTTCCCCAGGGCTTCTCTGGACTGTCGGGGAAGTCGTGGACGCCTCCTACGCGAAGGCCAATGGCAATGTAGAACTGAAATCAATCGTGTGTCTAAGTTAGAACAGATTCGTCTCAACCAAACGACTTCTACTGCTGGACAAAGGCCACCCTCAAGGATTTCCACAACGGCCGTATCCAGGCGACCTTCATTAGATGTTGTTTTCTCATCAGTCAGAGCCGTTCCAAACTCTTGCCGGACAATCATTTTAGTGTCGCTGCCAAAGCCACGATCACCCAAACTTAATGATACAACGTTCTGAACTATGTTGGGAGTATGCGCTGATCACACGCGCTGACAAACTTACCCGTAGGTCTGGCATTTACTAGCTCTTAGCCTATTCAAATCCAAATACACACCATTTCATCAAGCGGCGCCATGATGGTTCCTTTAGTCCAGAGCCCGGCATGAGGCACTAGGTTTTCCCGCCCACTGGCGGCGAAGCCATCTCCCGGACGAACGCTCCCGTACTGGCTGCCGTCGACGAATAGATCAATGCCGTCTGGAAATGATAACAATCATCATCAGATCATTTAGTCTTAGGAGCACGACCCTATCTAATTTACAGAGGCTGATGCAGGATTTGGGTTACACTCCCCACGATGCTCAGACGATTTGGGGAGGCTGGAAATAATACTAAAGCAATAATAGTAACATTATTGGCAAGAAAGGTCCCAAGACTAATTTACTCTACCACTGCTTCTGGACATAATATGAAAAGTGTTGAAAAGATCCTAAGAGATGCAGTCCCTAATTTGATGGCCTCTTTTTCAAAAGGGCAAGGTAGGGTCCAAATGAATTCTTTGGAACATACATAGCTATTTTGATAGTGCTATACGGTCTTTCTTTATAGATAAACTTTATTGATGTGTTTGATTTCCTAAGAATGAGAACCTTACCTGGTTTCCAAATTAAAGTGTAATTGTGGAAATCCTTATTCCAGTTGTCTATGCCAATCTTTTCCTTCATCAACAATGATCTGTAAGGTTCGGAGTCCGAAAGAACTGGTCCTCCGAAGAGTTTCTTGGCGTATTCCGGGTTTCCTTTAGCAAAGGCTACCCGCATCAGGCCAGATTCGTAGCGGCGGGAGCCGTAGATGTTGTCATGAGGCTCCAAGTTCAGTTCTGAAACAAACATGGGGTAAATAATTTGAGCATCAATCTGTCTGAATGGTAGAGAATAGAGATCACATCAGCTTAAAAGATTTGTTAAATTCTGAATTATTTAATTGATTCAGAAGAATGCATCGATATTATGAATGTTCTTATGATTAATTTTGTTGCGGGTCCAATGACAGTATAACTTTCCCCCAGGACAAACTTGAACTTCACTGGTTGGGTTTTACTGGCGGTCAAGCTGTAGATCCTGGCTACACAGGAGTTGCAGCGGTGGGAACGAGAGGTGGGAATAGTCCCATTTTGTTGAGAAAAATTAGACCGAGTTATTAAAGCGACGCTAGAAAGAGAATTGAAAAACTAGTCTAAATGTCGATGGCTTAAATGGTGAGAGTCATAATTTATTAAATATTGCTTGAGATTCACAACAGGGACAACAACTAAGGAACTAGCAAAGGTACGATGATAGAAGACATTATTTAACACGTAACTTACCAGGTATAAGCCAGTTTCCAGCGGGCAGCTTAGCCCTGATCTCCACTCGTCCGAACTTGAAGTTGAACCGGTTGCGGGTGGTGATCTTCCCGGTCATGACTGGTGGCAGAATTTGGGCTCCATTTGCTACCTGCTTGCACTCTATCGTCTCTAAGGTGCCAGTACATCTGTTGATTGAATTAATAAGTTAACCCTTAATAAGACAGGGGAATATAGTTCCCACCATATTTTTAGCCTTATTTTTGTTGTTGAGGTTCGCAAACAATGAAAATAAACTGTTATGTCCGTTTAAGGATAGTTTTGATGCGTTCAGTCTTAAACTATGTCATAGGAAGATAAAGAAATAATTTAGTCTATTGTAAAGATCTGTTAGGTATAGAGAATAAACTAAAAAAGGGAAAAGATTAACATTATAATTTGGACTTTGTGTTCAATGGTACTTACTGTTCTTACTTCCATGTATTCTTACCTATTTAAGCTCAAAGATTCGGTGACGAAGCCCTCGTGGTAATGTGATTCTAGCAGCACAGGAGTGATAGAAAGTCGCCCATTTTCCAATTTCAAGGTGCCGTCTGACATGTATACGTTGAATGGGTAGTCCTGAAACATGTAAAATAAACGTTAAAATAGATAGATGGTTTTTACTCGTACTTTTAGTAGTATTTTTGACTGACCGACATCTATCAACGCACAGCCCAAACCACTGGACGGTTCGGGCTGAAATTTGGCATGCAGGTAGATGTTATGACGTAGGCATCCGCTAAGAAAGGATTTTACGAAACTCCACCCCTAAGGGGGTAAAACGGGATCCACGCGTACGAAGTCGTGGGCGGCCGCTAGTAGATTATAAAGAGCTATGCTTGTTAATTTCTCATTTAACGTTAAACTGTGCACACCTACACAATGTTTGTTATGTGGCACATAAATTACAAGTTATTTACTACTCTGCTGATTGATAGAACGGATGTCACAACTTATCAAATAACTCCATTTGTCCTTATTTAACTTGTGGCGACTCTACATACAATACATGGACATGTATGGAACAGTGTTTACTTAGTTTTGGTGTGCTCTGGCCTGATGTGTATATTTGCAGAGAGCTTCAGCCACATGGAAAGCTTCATTATAAATCCTAAATCATATTACGTTAAGATCACATTTAAAAAATCTTACAGGTTGTAGCGGGAATCTGATTTCTTCGTCCCAGTTGTTGAGGTCTTTAATAGAAGACTTGTCAAACTCTTCGCTGAAGATCAGCTCATTTATACAGACTGAGTTGCGTCCTTGCACCACAGTCACGGATTTTGGACAAACAGATTGTGTTGGAGGAGGAGGATTCCATGTAGGGGGTTGAGATGGGCCTTGAGGAGGGCTCTGTGGTCGTTGCGTTGTTGTAGGGTCAGGTGGATTGGCGACATCAACCCTCTCGCCCTTTTCGTTCACGAATTCTGGAAAACGAATGAGGGTTAGCTTCTGGTGATATCATTAATAAAAAAACTACATATTTTATATTCGATTTTGTCCTTGGAGTCCTTTTTAGATTCTTAATCTTTTCAGAAGAAGTATCTAAAGTATCTGAAGCTTTATTTCAAGATTTCTAAGGTTTATCGGATCTAGACCTGTAAGAACTGCTAGGATGACTTCTACTTCAATTAGCCAGTCAGAAAAAGATCTCGATGTGAATTTTCCGTCTTAATTTGCTGATGTTTGCTTTATAACTACAGAATGAGGCTAATCAAAGTTTCCAACTCACCAGTGACAGTCCATTCTCCATTATCCTGCCGGTAGCCCAGCCCATCCTTGATCGCGTAAGTCCAGAAGTAGACTTTGTCGCCCAGCTTCAGCTGGATATTGCGGTCCCTGAACCAGAACTTGCCGTCTTTCGGCTTCACGATGTCTCTCGCCCACATGCCAGCTTCCAGACCTTCCATCTCTTCGTTAAGCTTGCCATGGAAAGCGACGAGGGAGAAACCGTCATCTGCGATTGGGAGAAATATTTTTTTAGTATATATGACATTTGAGTTCCATTATCGACTGCTCATAATCCTGTTACCCATCTCATAATCATCATCACTTCAGCCACAGGACGTTTCTAAATATAGGCTCCCCCAATGATTTTCACATCGCCCGGTTGGCAGCGGCCTGCATCCAGCGCCTTCCTACTACCTTTATGAGGTCGATCTATCTACCATTTAGTCTTCTGGAATATCTGTTTGTCGCCAAGATTATCATCTCGTTGTATTGAGATTCATGTGACTTTTACAACATAATGGATAATTAACAAAATGGAGAATGCTTCAAACATCGATTAATGTAAAAAATCTAATGTTTTCTATTCTATTGTTGTATTTTTGTTTATTAAAAATATTCACTTTTCATACATAGACCGACACATAAAAACATCCTTCATAAAACCCAATTTAGAATTTTAAAAATGCAAATTACTAAATAATTATACCGGTAATTATTTCTCAATTTCATATTTTTCCTCAACAGCCAGACTGGTTTTCGATTAGAATAAATTTTAATGGAGTAAGTCCCGTCTTATTTCACTTGCGGCTATTTTTGCAACAGGTTTGAAGGTAACAAAAACGAGTCTTCTCACGGATGATGGCGTAGCGAATATACTTACATTATAGTTCATTGGCTTTGGACAGTTTTGTTACCGTAACAAGCTAATCTTAGGGTCACTGCCCAGTAGGACTGCTACACACAAATCGCAATGATATTGGGTAGACACCTACGGTCAATAATTGTAGGAGTTGCATTGATAATGATTTTAAAACAGACACATATTATTATTAACTTAATAAAAATAATTAATCACAAAAAGCAAAGATTTCAGTAACTACTCTAAATGAATTGGCAAATTCTTACAATCCTAAGATGTACCTAGTTAACATGAATGACTGAATTTGGTTTCCTAGGGATTGCTTGTGTTTGAGATATTTTTAGGATGACTGTGGCTTTAATTTAGCACAGAAGAAGAGGAACTTGTTTATGTTTTTGTATTAATAAGATGTCCATTGTGAAGGTGAGAAAGAAAAGACGAAACGAAAGATTTGAAAGATGAGTAGGTACCTCAGCATTTGTATAGCTTTAGTCTGAAAACGAGTCTAATAGTTAGCCCAGAAAAAATCTGTCATTGACCGTCGTTCCACAATCAGCACTTATTATTATAGTTATTTCTATGGGGTTTTTACTTCTATTGTTATGTAGTTAAGTTCATCATAGCAGTTTGACGCCAAGACGTTTTTTCAATTTTTTTTTGTGCTTGTACTACAATTTTAATTCTAGCTAGTTTACAATGTTTATTGATATGTTTATGATATTCTTTAAAATATAAAACTTAATTATGGATACTTATTTAAATGCTATAAATATGTTCACTTATCTAGTAATTTATTAGGTAAAAATACCAAAGCTCAATTATCGAAATACTTAGTCGCAAAATCAAGGTTAAAGGAATAACTATGTGACGAATAAATGATGATGAACCTCAGTAATTATCATACTCGTATCTATACGGGTTATTTTTTTCGAATTCCTCGTCTAAGTTTTAGCAATTGGGTTTTTCAGGATACATTTTCGTTTTTCCTCATTCGTAAGGATGATTTAAGGAAAATGTGGTTAATTATAAGTAATGACAATTATAATATTGATATTAGAAATATTTTGTACTTTTCAAAAACAACAATTTGTGTTACAAAAAAAGGGCATTTTTTTAGAGTGGATAATTTTACAATTTTTGGTAAAAGTTCGTAGGAGTTGACTCGAGTTTTGACGTCGACGTTCAGGGGTGTAAAATGTTATGTCAGCTACTACCACAATATAGGTACTAAACAGCAGTGTCTCTCCAAAAAACAAGAATTAAAAATTATGATCTCTAAAAAGCGCTAAAATAATTCCCCCATCAATGATTTTCAAGGTTTTTTGTGTCAATTCTAGCGGAAATAGCGAACTTTTGAATAAAGAAAAATAGACATAACATTAAATACATGTGAATAATTTGGGTTTCTTTTTGTTCTTGAGATGTTGTATGCTAAGAGCATCGTGTGCTTTGGCTCTAAGACTTTCGATTGATACAAAATATTAGACCTAAAATGTAATCTATTGTGCTTCACTACATAGGATCTGTCAAGTGCACTGCACGTTTTTTCAGTGTGATTTGGACATTCACGTCCAGATTCCAGAATTGGACCCCAGCTCTTCATGACGAGGGTAGACAGGGCTTGGACACATTTAATGAAATAAAGATTTTCCGACTTTATTTCAGTGTTTATGTAGAGACTACGAAATTTAAACAGCTGTTGTATCAAATAAAGTTACTTCTTGGAACGCCGAAATGTTTTGGGTCGCAGAAAGAATTTTGATTTGTCAATAAGGAAAATATTATGTTCAATGTTTGTAATGAGAATTCTTATAACTAGATAAGTGTTGTTGACCAATTACCTGTTCAAAAGCATTGATCAATAAGAATCCCATTATTTATAGTCCTAAAATAGGTAACGTATGAAGGTTATCGTCGAGACGCATCATAATTATTACAAAACAAAAACACAAACACATAACTTGGTAAAAAACTTGATGTTTTTTTCCTGTTGCTGTTTTCTATCAAGGAAATCTTATCATAGGGTTTTTTCTAAGAAATAGTCTTATGATCTTACCTGGAATGGATACCCTCAAGCCTCTGGGGTAGATGGCTTCCAGCTTCGCCTCTGGGACCTTGTATTGATTCCGCTGGGCCGCGCAAACCCAGGCCAGCGCAAGTAAACAAACTAGTTTGGCTGTCATGACGTCCGCTCACTATGATGGCCGCCGGCAGACTGAGGTTGTCACCGCCAGATGGCTCGCAGTCTGCGCTCGCGCATCTGCAACGAACAAGGAAAACCTTAGAGGTGATTGGGAGTATTCTAGTTTGTTGACAGTATTCTTATCTAAAAGTTGCAATGTGAATAGGGCAAGTGTCATCTTTCTATGATTATAATTTTATTGACAAACTATTTAGGTATCGTCTCCACTGCCAGACTTGTTGTTAGTTATGATCTGTATGGGATTAAAAAGGTTGCATTTTCTTGAGAATTTGATGGTGCCGGTATTTTTGCTCTATTTCGGATCCTTCTACGTTTTGATAGGTGTCTTAATATTGATTACCTTGACTATTTTATTTGCACGTGGTGAAATAATATCCGATTTTTCCCAATGGATTTTCCTACCAAAAGAGTTAAGTTTTATTAATGTTTAAATTGGATAATAATAGGTTTATTTACTACAAAGCGTGATTAACTACTCACGTATCAAATTATATAATTGTTAGGGTTTTTATTAGGCTATCAAATTATAATAATTATTAGGGTCTCCAATGGAAAGGGCTCAAGTTATGTAACATTTAAGTAATTTAATAAAAATACTTCACTTCAGTAATTTACTCGTATAAAGCTTTTAAAGTATGTAACAAATCCTTCTATGATTATTACTGTATTATACTGTATAACCGCCTCATAGTCTAGTGGTAAGACCACCTGCTTCAGACGCAGAGGTCCCAGGTTCGATTCCCAGTGGGGGCAGATTTTTCTGCTCGGTTTGGTTGGTGGTAGGGCTTGTTCTAAGTCCGCTTGGCTAGCTACCACCATCTTACCTAAGTCTGTCGCCATAACAACAACGTTAACAGCATTGTTGTGTTCCGGCAGTTAGAAGTAAAATAGCCAGTTCCTCTGTGGTTGAGGATTCCGGGTGAAGCTCGCTTCCACCTTCGGTCTGATCATCACTTACCATCAGGTGAGATACAGGCCAAGAGTTTCCTCGTTGTGGATAAAAAAAATCAGTATGGCGCTAAATTTAATAGGCTTCCCAGCTTCCCTATGTGTAATGAGCACTACAAACTAATAAAAGCAGTCATGAAAAGTATCTGTAAGTACTAAATACACCTACATATTTCAAATACGGCCGTAAACTGGTACATTTTGAGATGTTTTAAAGTAACCGTTTTGAGCAAACGTAAAATTTATTGCGAACTAAAATACTTCAACTGAACTTACGTAAACTGCTCATTTTGTAGTTACAAATGAGCTAGTAAACAGTGAAGTGCAGTTGGTTAAACGTGTGTGGGTTTTATAAACGTGCTAAGGATTTGAAAACATTTAAAGAGCTTTATTTAACCACTACGTAAGGCTGGGTTGCACCGTTTTATTTTAACTTTAACAAACATCAAAAGTCTGTAAAACTCCATACAAAAAGCACCGGTTATCGTTATAGTTACGGTTTATAGCTATGGTGCAACTCAGCCTTAGTAAGTAAAAACATTGAGGTTAAAAACCTAACGATTTGGCACATTGCATTGGTTAAGATCTAAGAAACTACGCTACATTGTAGGTTTGATCCCTACATAACTTTTGTGTCCATGAACCTATTTCTTTGTTTTGGTTAAGATAAGTTTTAATATTGTATAAAATGTCTATTTATTAGTATGTGTAATATACCTATGTGCTGTCTGTTTGCCATTCATGAGCTTTAGGTACTTGCTACATCTATTTGTCTAAACACTGTTAATACGTACGTAAACAGCTGCTTGAATTTTGGTACGGCGAATTTTCTATTTCCATACAAAATTCGCCGTACCAAAGTTCAAGTCACATTATTACCCAAGTTTAATGAAATCCAACATATCGCTCTAAAGCTGGGTTGCACCATCTTACTTTAACTTTGACAAACGTCAAAAATCTGTCAAACTCCATACCAAAAACACCGGTTATCGTCAAAGTTACGGTCAAAGATAGGTGGTGCAACTCAGCCTAAGACTCTAAGTCACTTGTTTTAACTCCAGCTTGCATGAAATTATAAATCTATTGTCTGTCTTATTGGTGTGAAAATCACATTATTTGGCGAGTCTACAGTAACCATGTCCAAACAGTAGAGGTAATGACCCCTGTAATACCGGTTTACCTGACCAGTTACAGAGGTAAAAAACGTTACATCGATACCCAAATTAGCAATGAAGTAAAAAGTCGAATTGCAGATTCAGGGTTGGCATCATGAGATTGGTAAAACATAATAATAAAAGTATGTATTTTCATCTTTTAAATGGTATAACCTGAAGTGTAGTGACTGAATTTCTTCCGCCACTTCTTTTCAGCACCAGCTGATATGATATGGGCAAGCTATACTTACAGGATCATTAATTATACTCGTCCTAAGTGCCCTAAAAATGACCAACATAAAGCCTTTTTGTTTCTCATAGCTCTCATTGAAATGTTGAATATCATTTAGTTATTCTTCTTCTTCTCCTGTCGTGTAGGTTGTGTCAGACTTCTGACATGGCTTAATTAGATCATCAACTTAACGTGCTCTCTGAAGTCCGGAATCATAATTTTTTTTTTCGGGATCATCAGGTTGTCACAGCCCTGCAATGTCGTAACCAAACTATGAACACATAATATTCACAACATCTTTGTTTTTATAATACCTCAAAATTGAAGAACCTGCAGAGGGACAAGGTACAATTCTTTATCCAAAATTTTTCACAGACTCTACCACCTCTAAAAAATAATTCACCATAAATTATAATAAGCCGGTCAAGTAAAATAAATCCTGGAAAAATAGAATAGAATTTTATTGAACATTGTGCTTTCCTGCTATCGTTTTGTCGTAGCAAACAAGATTACGTGCACTACGGAAGTTTTTCCGGGAAAAGCTGTAATTTCCAACAGGTAAACTGAACTGACTGCGGTAAAGCGTTCGGCCATTTTCCGACAAAAACTGAACGAGAAGTTTGCCATTTCATTTTAAAGATATTTAAACCCAGTTATTTAACTACTGAAAAAGGTTTTTATTTCGAATCCGAATATCTCTACTTTATTTTTAATTTGTTCGTCTGCAAATAATAAGACTAACTTTAGTGGGAAAGGAGAGTCCATAAAAAGAAAAATATAATAATAATATTAGCAACCTGATAAGATATCTAATACTTAATTAATTTCTGTCACATGTTGATATTGAAAGAAAGAAAGAAAAAATATTCATTTGGTCCTAAAATAGAATGATATATTGCGTGTTGTTTTAACATAGACTTTAATGCTAAAGCAACTCTCTCTAATTTTTTGTTCTGTTTGCTACATTTTTAAGCATCTACCTACGCCTAGTCATTGACCAGTATTGATTGATTATACAAAAACATTATAACTACGACAAACTTAGAATTAGTTTTTATATGACAGGTTTTGAGAAAAATATTACAAGCTAAGGCTGAGTTGCATCACCTTACTTTAACCGCAACTGTAACTTTAACCGGTGTTTTTTGTATGATGTTAGACAGACTTTTGACGTTTGTTACCTAGTTAAAGTAAGATGGCAACTCAGCCTAACGCCCGTATTCACAAACATTACTATGAGGTCTCAAAGTGCGCGTGGACGCACAGGGTCGCAATCTAACCAATCACAGAGCTCTATTCAACGCTGTGCGTTCGATTTGCTGCTTTACTTAAGCAAGTATCGTTTATGAATACAGGTGTAAGGGTTTAAATTGTGCGTGATTCTACGAACGATGCCGCGAGCAAAAACTAGTGCTAAATAATGTGGGTGTATGAAACAAGGCTAATCATTATTCATTGGTACCCTCAGACGTTATGTCGGTGTTGTCATAATAGAAACGCAAATTGGTCGCTCGGGATGTACAAAATATTAGCCCTAATAAGGCCTCAGCCTCGAATTTAGCGGACAGCGGGGCGGCAGCGGTAGCGGCGCGGGAGCGGCAGGATCTTATGCTTAAAATCAAATAGACCGGTTCTCGAAAACAGCGGCGCGGGAGCGGGCAACGAGCGGGCAGCGCACTCCTTCTTTTGCCCACAATAAATCGAGCGTTAGGAATAAATTTGAATCGAAATAAAATTGTCGCCGTTGTTCAGGACATTTCGTTTGCGAATAAAAACAAATATCTCGACAACACAACCCCGAACACAACACTTCGCCGCTAAAGCGCCGCGCGAGCTGCGCGCTTATTTCGAGAACGGGTCTGCGTTGCCCGCCCCGCTCCCGCGCCGCCGCCGCTCCCGCTCCGCTGCCCGCTAAATTCGAGGCTGAGGCCTTAGATGTCGGCCATATTAGTTCGGCTGGCGTATTTGACTCTACTCATCTGACTTAACTTCGTGTGTAGAGTGTGTGATGAAAACCTTCATCATTATCATCATTTCAGCCACAGGACGTCCACTGCTGAACATAATATGCCTCCCCCATTGATTTCCAGCTGGCTCGATAGGTAGCGACCTGCATCCGCCTTCCTTTATGAGGTACGCTGCCTTTTCCGATACATGGCTTCCACACCAGAACCTTGCTGCCCGCAGAGACTTGAATGACACTTGCCTTAAGTAAGCGCCTACTTCAATATAAAACGCAATATTGCGGTTGTAGGAAGCTTGTAGGAACCGGTTAGTAGGTAGATAGATATGTGACAGTTATGTGATATTTTTCAACAAATAAGCATCAACAAACAACCCAATTGGAAAATCTGTAACTTGATACTAACAACAAGAGTCTTCAGTTTGATTCACTTCGTAAAAGGTATTCAATTTAACAGTCTACGACATGACAATTAGTAGTGCCTGAGTTCCTTGTGCTGCTTCTTCTCAGCACTGGCCCATTTATTGACCCGAAGTAGTGGTAAGCCTTAAGGTAGCCTTTCACACTAAACGTCACAGACGCAGCGTCTATAACTTTGGTCTTGTGCCACTAACGCCCCGTCACTAACTCGCTTCGAACGGCTACCTTTTAGACCAAAGCTAAAGACGCTGCGTCTGTGACGTTTAGTTCGAAAGGCTGCCTTTAAAAGCCTACTTGCAAAAATTATGAAAAAAAGCTCCAGACTTGTCGCTCCGCTTGCTACGCTGCTATCTGTCTCTATAAACGAGCTATGTAGTACTATCTAGAGCTGGCCATGTCACGAAAAGAGTATAGAACTCTCATGAATTAGTAACGTGTAGTTGACCGAAAACACCCAAGGCCAGAAGAGTACTCTGAAAATAATTGAGATAAATATTTCCACTACTTGTCAGTGGTCTTTTATAGGAGATAGAAGATGGATAGAAATAGTAATGCCCGTTTTCACCGTCAATCCCTAATTTTTAAGTGACCCCTTTGAAAACAAAATTCCTTAGGGTCATTTAAAAATTAGGGATTGTTGGTGAAAACGAGCATAAACATGTTATAAATATTATAGAGCTCCTCTAAGTGGTAGGTACTTCTATGTATGTACCTATATTTTTATGCTTCATAATAATATCTAATGCTCAATTGAGGTGTTCGAGGCGCAGACTGCTAGACTATTTTGGAATTTCAGGAATGAAATGCTCTAATGTAAAAAGAAAACTGTGCGTTTTCATCCAAATAAGTACTTTGTCTATCTTCTTAATTAAATATTTTTCGTAATAAATTAAATGATTAATTTATTTTTTGAACTTTTATTTATAAAATTATTGTAAAAGCTCAACCCGTAAACCATTTTCACTGTAATCTGCAAGTAAAACACAGAAAGATAACTAATATCTGCCCTAGTTTTTGAAAGTTATCAGTGTAAATCAGTGTTACTATCAGTTATTGATTTTATTTTATCAGTAGCATGAATGAAGCCTTTTGGATTACACGATTTTCCACTACGATACTGTCTCGAGTGGAAATCGACTTTTCACTTATGCTGGGTTGCACCATCTTACTTTGACTTTAATAAACGTCAAAAATCTGTCAAACTCTATACAAAAAACACCGGTTATCGCTATAGTTACGGTTAAAATTAGGTGGTGCAACTCAGCCTTAGACATTTTACTTGACGGGCGACTGCTTCACTACTCTACCTATCAAGTAAATAAAAATTAATACTTGGACATTAAATTTTTACATTGGGCCATCTAGGTACCTAAACGTAGCGAAGCTTAGTATTAATATGGAGATTAAACAATGGTAAAAAATGATATTTCAATACACTTTGTTGTAAACTACACACATTATGTAATTACTCTGACTAATAATAACAGAAAATGTTTTCGTTCTGTTGAAGATCTAACTTGAAATCTTTGGTACCTACCTATTATATTAAACTTGATATCCGATAAGAATATCGGTATTTCTATAAAATCTCATATTATATTAAGCAATTATATTGCATTTCATGTATAATAACTACAACTGCAGGAACAAACTTGTGAACACGTTCTGTGTAGTGCAAAATTGAATGCAAACTCCTGCGGACGAACACGCTCGCACCTATTTGTTTTGTACTGACACTCACACCGAACTTTACAATTATGTTACTTTTTTTTATCCACAAAGAGGAAGCCTGATGGTAAGTGATTATCAGGCCGAAGGTGAAAGCGAGCTTCACTCGGAATCCTCAACTACAGAGGAACTGGCTATCTTACCTCTAACTGCTGGAACACAACAATGCTGTTGACATTGTTGTTATGGCGACAGACTTAGGTAAGATGGTGGTAGCTAGCCAGGCGGACTTTGAACAAGCCCTACCACCAACCAAACCGGACAGAAAAATCTGCCCCCACTACCTCGGGACCTCTGCGTCTGAATCAGGTGGTCTTACCACTAGACTACAGAGGCGGTTACTAAAAGTCATACTAAAATACCTAGTCCATACTAATTAAGATGTCATTAGGTAATTTAGTATTCACTGCAAAAGCACGACCCACTCTAATTTCAACACAGGAAAATAGAGCCTTTGGCCTATACTCCCAACGCTGGACGAGGCTGTCCCTTGACTCCCTTTTACAAAGAGTGGGAAACCTTCAACCCTGCTGGAACAAATATATCAATAATTATTTCATATCCCTATTGAAATCATACTTATAACTCGGTTGAATTAACTGCGCACCTCGCAGGAATGTGACTCTCCCTCGCACTCACACGCACATCTCCCATTCGCCCCGTCCGTACCAGTGTGCCTACCATGAGTTTACGTAAGGTGTGCTCGCTAGCGACTGCGTAAAAAGATGACATTTAAATGTATGACATATTGCGCAGCGCCCCTAGCGGCTACTTTCAAGAAATAAAATCTTCATAGAATTTTTTGACGTATTCGCTAGCGAGCGCACCTAACGTAAACTCATGGTAGGCACACAGAGCGTCGATGTGACGTCACGGCCGCCAGGTACGCAGTTAACTCGACCGGGTTTTATGAATACATATTTTAGAAGGCACATACATTTTTTACAGGCCATTTTTTGACACTTAGCAAATTAAAGTGTACTTTTTATGTCTGGTTTCTCATACCTATCGTATTAGTGACGCAACTGTACGGTGTAAGAGTGATCCACGTTCACTCACTCAAAGTTTCGATGACTGCTTTTTCATACCTATTATTTCGTATCTAGTGACGCGAAAGTTCGGTGTGAGAGTGATCCAGTTCACTCACTCAAAGTGCCGCAAACTCCCAGTTTAGTGTAAATTGATTCCATCACAAACATTTGTGTTTGCGCGCTCTTTATTGGGGCTTCCAAATGCGTTCGAAAAAACCATAAAAACACGTGAACTGTGAAATGTTTTATGAGTTTGGATTAGCTAAAGGAATTCAGAAGTTTTCTCTCTGGTAGTGTGGGCAGGTCTCCAACTAGGTGGACCGACGATTTGGTGAATGCGGCGGCAAGAACCTGTGGGTAGCGCAGGACCGGACATTATGGAGGCCTTTGTCCAGCAGTGGGCGTCATTTCGCTGAAACGAACTAACGAACTTTGAACCACAGAAAATTGGCCTTACTCATAGATCACAGAAACTAAAGGGAGATGTGCCAAGGGGGCGGGGCCGGTGTCGCAATATGCCCAAAAACAAAACGCATTGATGCAGACGTCATAATGTAAACAGTTTACATTGCTTGCGTAGTACTAAAGATTATTCGAACGTTGAGTACTGATACTGCAGTGGATAATGAGCACATATTTTAATTACTTTGTTTATGTCAATTGCGACATTGAGTTTCGAACTCAGCACATTATTGATTGGTCTCTATATATTTATGGTCTTACTCGTTAATGCCAAAATTTAAGGCACAAACATAAACGACTATTTGCCCAGTACTTAACTTTACTACCAAAATATCTTTCCACGAACTAAACCTACGACGCGTTTTAGAGCGAGAACCCTTTGAATTAAAAATAAGTCTACCCCACAGCTTATAGAGATGTAGTAGGGCAATCAAGGGTCCTTTGCTACGCTAATCTAGCCCACAAAGACAGTAGACTAAGAGCTAGTGAACGCCATACCTACGTCATTTTATAAAAGCTGAATGTTTGTCAGCGTAAGCTCCCAATATAGGATATAATGTTGGTGAATTATGAAGTTTTGGTTATGGTGGCTTTGGGAGCTACCCTAAAAAACTGTCTGGCAAGGAGTTGGAACTGTCAAAACTGTCTGCCTGTTGGAGAAAATACTTATGATTATTGTCCAAATATTATACATAAAAATCAGATTTAATGGTATAACGTTAGTAGAAAATTACAGTCTATTGAATATACAGAAAAAGCCACCGTAAATGTTAGTCGTAGGTCTGGCGTTCACTAGCTCTTAGTCTACAGGCTTTGTAGTGCACTAAATACACCTACGCTGCGACTGTAATTCTCATGGTTAACTAGGGTTAGGCTGTGACTTTGCCTGAAGGTCCCCAGTTTTCGAATAGTCAGGCTGAGTGCAAAAAAGTTTTGTTGCTTCCAAAATGTAGTAGCTATAGGTTTGATGTTTACAGTAAGATTATTAAATTAAAATATCAATTCGCCTCTAGAATTCTGAAAGAAACTTTCAATTGCAATAACTTTTAAAGTTCTCAAGATATACTTAATTTCGAAAGATAACTAATTTAAACTAATTAATAATTTGATGAAGTTATAAAACTGCTACAGAGAAAAATTGCTATTTTAAAATTGAAGTAGATACCTAACCTTTGAAAAAACTTTTTATTTATTGCCAAAGGATTTTATGAAAACTAAGTGAAAGTACCAAAATCATCTTTCTTGCGTTCCAAGGATTATAGAGTCACTAAAGGATATACAAGGTGAAAGGGAAAGTCGCCCTATTCCTTGAAAGGGATACTAGAGGTCATTAGCAACAAATTAAGTCCCGTGAACCAGGGGTCAAAAATTGCCATCCAGTGGTTATTAAAGTTATTCGATTTTTTAGACATTTCTGGCTTGTTGCCTAAACCATTAATTGAGAATAAACTACTCCACTCTAAACATTGAATTGATACTTTTCTGAAAGCTGAAAATTAGGGATCATTTTAAAAAAAGTGCTTGCCCAAAACTTACATAGGTACCTAATCAATCTATCTCTCAAGGAATAGGTCGAGTTTCCCTGTCACCCTGTATTATATTAGATACATGTATCCAATAAAGACTGACTATGCTATCAATAGGAGGCCATCTTGTAATACCATGTCAATCAAGTACCCCCGTGCAATCTACGCTAAGCCTTTGAGGTGCACTCCGAATATCGGAGGGTAGCCAATGATATTACAGGCGCCATACCTTGATTGTTTGGCCTAAGATCGAAGAGGCAATCTATGAAGTGCCAATATGTCGGATTATAGCTAGAGGAGACGAGAATGATGGTGAAAAGGATTTTCAGTTGAAACTGAAATTAAAAGCTAGCTTTACAGTCTACGTATCATACATTGTTAGCAGTCTAAAAGATTTTAACAAAACTTAAACCATCATACACCCATAATCACAATCACTGCCTAGCAATGAGGGTTTTCGCGATTGAAAAATCCGCCAGATGGCAATACGTAGACGCGAGGTCCAGATGCTGCATGATTGGTTATTTTTGACATGACATTGACAGATATGTCAAAATCCACCAATCATGCAGCATTTGGACCTTGCGTCTACGTATTGCCATCTGGCGGATTTTTCAATCGCGAAAACCCTCATTGGAGTACTCCACTAGCTCAAGCAAGTGCATTCAAATAGCACTTACAAAAAAAAAGTCGGTTTTGATTGGAACCTTAATTTCAGCCAAAACTGTATTTAATTCTAAAATATGATGAAGATATTTAATGCTCAAGTCTTTGTATAAGCCAATTTCAAGCTCTTACGATTTTCTTCTTCTTCTTAAGTTTTACGTCATGAGTTCACACTTTCCTCCTTTATTTTTTTGGTGCTATAAAACCATTTTAGATATTTCAGTGTGATGAAAATAAAAAAGTGTTTTAATAGATAGAAAGATAGGTACTATTTACCACCTTACAAAACAGCCAAAAGAAAAGCAAAATTGAAACAGCACATTTTATGCGTTGTTATCGCATAGGAAGTAATATCTTTCAGACAACCTATAGGGAGGGTTTTAGTAGCAGTGTTTTAGGTTTATCTTTCTCTTAAGACTGTGTTAGTTTTATTAGTTGGGTTGCGGTAAACTTGGGTTCCTGGCCACGTTAATTGCTGGTCTAATCCTTTTAAACTATACTTACCACCTGATATTCTTTTTAGTTTCTTAGAAAGATAAAATAAAAGACCTCCAATTGTTTAATTAAAGAAATTACTCGTTACATCGACCACAAACTTAGTTTCCATGATTGTGCTAATCTTAACTGTCTCTTACAAGGCTGTATACCTAATAAGAATAGACAATTTTGAAAGTCATGAACATTAATAATAATAATTAAAAATGTTTTCTAGAAGTAATTTGAAAGTGAAAACAAGAAATTGCGTTCGTTTTTAGGTCTTTATTTTATTTGTGTAGATTGTAATTGTTTTTCTTTTGGAATAATAATAAAAGGGATAAAGTTCCATTAAAATTAAATACGAAAACACCTCTCAATGATTTTGATACGATCAATGAATAACTTGATTAATTTTCTTTTTCTTGTTCCCATATTATATCATAATAATTTCACTTTATGAGTAAGTATCACCTGTATCAATTTTTCGTGAAAAATACTATGTTATGCGAGTTGAACGTCTCATCGACTACAGCTTGAATTGAATTATTTATTAGGTAGAGATTTAGGCTGAGTTACACCACCTAACTTTGACGTTAACTATTACTGTAACCAGAGCTTTTTAAAAGGAGTTTGACAGATTTTTAAGTGAGTATCTCAATGATAAATTATTAGGCTCTAACTTCTGATACATTTTTCGGTTGATCAAGGGTGGTCCTCCTCTCTCCTAATTGCCGTGCCCTACAGGGCCCATAATGTTCTAATTTTAAGTACATAATGGATGCAATAAAATATTGAGTATTGAGTATTTGTCAAAGTTAAAGTAAGATGGTGCAACCCAGCCTTCGTCTGTTACATAACCACTGGTAAAGATCTCGGAAAGTAAGACCGGTGGTTGTGGAAATCCTTGAGGGAGACATTTGTCCAGCAGTGGACGTCATATGGCTGAAACGAACGAAGGAACATAACCACTGGTCTCTTTTATAAATTTTCTCTTTATAAAGGAAACAATGCCAAACCCCTATAAATTTCCCTATAGATGTAATGGAGATTTTCGCACTTTAAATCACGTCAAAATGGTTGAATGAAAAAAGGCTCTTTGCTGCTTCACGTCTCGCCTATTAAAAATAATAAGCAAAACCATTTTCAATAGACTCTACCATTCCAAATTGAACTCTGACCCGTTGTAATAGAGAGTGGCAAGAAATTTTGAATAAGTAGGGAAAATGAGAGGGATCTTTCACATTGTAAGAAAAGGAATTAAAATTTTTCCCCTCAGGGAAAAACGGGAACTAAAAGTAGCCGGAGCAAGTAAAAGTTTCTAATTTAATTATCTTCATGTATTTTTTGGAGTAAAGTTATTGAAAGGAAATTATTAGTTACTTTTTGTAACGTGAAACAATTTTTACAATAAGGGTTCCTTGTCAGGACTACGGAACCCTAAAAAGACTGCCAGTGAAATCTAATTACTGCAAATGAAGTATCTGCAATTAATTTTTAGAACCTCTTAATTGAATATTTTAATTTAATCTCAAACTCAATACAGAAAGCTTTTGATTTTAATTAATATTTAAATGAACATACGAATGCTATAAATGTTCATTTATGTAATTAGATTATGTTTACCTAAATATCAATATTGTTTAGGTATTAAGTTTTTAACTATGTAAATATACATATTTTTTAGTTTCATTCTATTAATACAGGTCGCATTAACAAGTTCATGGCAACTAAACATAATAAGAACTTGTGACTTTCGATCAAATAAACCTTTAAAGATAATATTAAAAGTGGTTCAAAACAGTGTAAATCTCTAATAGAATACCCGCATCGACGCTAACATAAACCGAATAATCAAAACTTTCCAATAAAGCTCTTTCAACTTGTAACGTTTCCCCGAAATCATTAATCGTAACCGCAGTCATCGCTAAAAAAAGAAATCAATTACAACGACGCACCAAAATAAACCTTACAACCGTCTGTTTTGTTCACTCAAGTGTTTTAATGAATCACCCAGAACTTTTCTAATACACGACCGTATGCAGCCGTCAAAAGAAACAAAGCGGTCATTTACAAAGGAGCGAATTAGTGACATTTAAAAGAGCAGTGATCTTATAATCCGCGATGCAACAAGTCCGCCCGCCCAGCGGGGAAGGCGGGCGGCCTCAGTACCGCCGCGACCATGGCTTCGAACGCACGCACGAAGCGCTCGCAGTCGATCTGCGCGCCGGCCTCCGCCAGTATGGAGGCGCTGGCGGCGCCGCCGGAGACCACGCCGGCCCCGCGCCGCCGGCCCGCCGCCCGCTCGCAGTCGGCACGCATCACCGGCGGCCGCTCCGTCCGCCACCGCCGGCAGCAGCAGCAGCAGCAGCTGGACAGAGAAACCAGAGCCAGATACAGCTCGGAGCCGCGACTCGCTGAGGCGGAAACGCCGCCGCAGGTCCGGCGTCAGGCCTCGGCCCGCCGCCGCCCGCCGCCCGGCCAGCACAGCCAGCCGCGCCGCTCCAACGCCTTCCTCGACGTCCCTCGCACCACCCACCAGCCCGAGGCCGAGGAGCCCGACGAGGACTCCTATCGCCTCCGCACTTTCAACATCACGCAGAAAGGAGGTCAGTGCTAGGAACGAGCCGTTCGTTCACCTCCGACTATATTTGAAAGTTTTTCCATCAGTTCGGTTCGAAACTTGGCAGTCGTCCGCGGCGCCCGATGAGTTTTTAAGTGCCGATTCTGGATTTCTGCGTAAGCGGAAGAACGGAGACGCAGATCAGCGAAACACGGTTAAAAATTTAAAAGCTTCGCCGTGAATCACTGGAGTGTAGCGTTTACGAGGTTGCCATAAATCAGTCGTGATACGAGAACATTTGGGTTAACTTTGAGGTAAAAATAGCCGGAACGATGCGGGCTCGCGCCCTCACGGATCGTCCTTTGCAAAGTTCGTGGATGCGTTGATACGAGTTGTATGTGTTTGCTAATGGTCTGTTGTTCGCACTAAATACAGCGTCATTCAGTGCATTAACTGTGTCGTGAAATAAATCCATACAAAATGAAAACACCGGTTAAGTCACAAGTGTGTCAGCGGGAATCCAGCTCGAGGCGCGAAGTTATAGTCCCGCGGCGAGGGTAGACAAGTTTTCCGATACTGTTTATCAAAATGGCGCCGGTAAACAATGGCAGTCGCATCTGTTTAGTATAATGCAGCCTGAATGGCGCTCCCCGCCTGTCTAGATAAAGCAACCTTATTCAGACGTCGGCTTGATTATGTTGTCTATCTAAGCTGAGACAGCTGTGTTAGAAACCTTCTGTTTGAATGCAGGGTGCTATTCATTGTCCCAAAAGTATAGGCAGAGGGCCTAATTTGAAAAGTTTGTTTCGTAGAAATCAATAGTTCAGAGTAACTATTACGGGTATTACATGTGTCACGTAAGTAGGAAAGGTTGTTGGAAAAGTAAAATTGTTCTAACTCACGTAAGTGAATTAAGCCGAGAAGCGAAGTAGGGGTTAGAGTTCATTGACACGATAGTGTTTTTTTAACTAAAGTTTTTGTTGAAATTAATTTTCACGATTGTGAGATCCGAACCCCAAATCATTAAAATATTTTTACCTACAGCTGGTGCCCCTAAGTTTATCACCTGTCAGTGTTTGTTATCAACAAAATGTATTAACGACCAAAGTAACACCAAATTACGAAGTTCTAAAATTAATAAAAACTTTTTACGGTTTTCGTTTTGAAAGTTAACGTAAAAGTAATTGATCTCGAGTGAAAAAGTGGCTTAAATATTGATGGCGAAAAGTTACGTCAAGGAAACGATCCTTAAAAATAAATACGACTGCAAAATATAACACAGAAAGCGATCGGTCCAGACGTGGTAGTCTCATAAGAATGTAGTTCACATTCTCACAAATAAATTAGTATCTATACAGGGTGTTAGGTAAATGGGTATATGAGCCGACACTAATCCATGTTAACATGGGCACATAAATGGTATGGTGAAGTCAGAAATTTGATATATTTTTTTTTAATTTTCATACCAAATAAATTTTATAAAATCCGATTTGTATGAAAATTAAAATAATTAAAATGAAGATATCAATTTCTCTTTAGGCTCATATACCCATTTACCTAACACCCTGTAGGTCTAGCTGATCTTAATGCTGATGGATGATTTAAATGAATAGTCATGTATAACTTTAATGATTTCAATAGTTTGATTTGTTCTTGTGTGTACAATGAACTTTTCAGGTTAAGCAGTATTGTCCAAAACTTAATATACAGCTGTTGTGAACGAAATGTGGACTGTATTTGTAGGTACGTTTGAACAAAAAGTAGAGAGATGCGAGATCGAACAGAAATTATTTTATCAAGAGCTTAATTTTTCTAAACAACTAGTCGCAAGTACAAAAATGACAATGCCACTAAGAATTTGGTTTTTATAAATCTATAGGCCGAAAGAGTATAAAGGTGAAAAGAGGATCGTTCGCAACAGCAGCTTTCCAGAGCCTGTCCTTAAATTTTCGAAAGTACTTTATGAGGAGAGTTAGAGAATAGTAAATAATAAACAAGTAATACTAAAACGGGAAGTGTCTGGATGCCGGCAGCACAGGACCGGTCATTGTAGAAGAAATCCTTGGGGGAGGCCTTAGTCCAGTAGAGGACGTCATTCGGCTGAAACGAACGAATACTAAAGCATCTTTCCCTATACTGCACCGTTGCAGCTTCAAAAATACATATTATGATCATAACGTGGAATCCAGCCAACATAATTCTATGTGCGTCCAATAACTTATCTCAAAAGCCTTCTCTATTTGGCACACAATACATTTCAGTTCCCAAATACCTAAAACAAGTTACGATATTGTAATCCAAAATGAGAGTTATCTTCCCAACATTCGTAACACTAATAAAATTCAATACTGGAGATGTAGAAATACAACTGAGTTTGGTATAAGTAGACCCGTTTCCCCAATTTTTTGGGCACAAAAAGGTAATTAAACTATGTCTCAGTATAATCTATATCTATAAAAGCGAAAGGTCACTGATTGACTGACTCACTCATCACGAAATCCCTGAAACTACAAGTGATAGAGTCTCAAATTTTGTATGGGGGTTCCTTTTAGAACGTAGGTGCTCACTATGACGGGATTTTGCAAAATTTAACCCCTAAGGAGGTAAAACGGGGTCCACGCGTACTAAGTCGCGGGCGGCCGCTAGTATGTTATAACTACTTATAAGATGTACGAAAGTATCTACAACTTGACAATCATTCAAAGACCTAGCCAGGGAAACTTATTAGATGACCTGTTAACTTTAAAGTTAATGCCCGTAATGAAATTAATCAGAAGAAAATAAGAGAAATTAGAAATTAAGGATCAACTCACTTCATCATTATCAACATGACGTATGTGGATTTTTTGTTTTGCGCAATTTATAATTAATTATAAAAGTAAAAAAAAGTCAAAATTTCTTTATTTGTAATAAGTGCTTACAAATCGTCAAATATTTTGCTCTTAAGGAGCCTCTACACTCTACATGTCTCATAATCTTTTTACCCTACCAGCGCTTCGAGACCAACATTTACCTGTGATCATTTTTATTTATGTATGTGTAACAATGTTATAGTGTTTTTTCTCCAAAACATACTTGAAGTGGCTCTACCGTGGCTCTACTACTTAAGCGTATATTGGTGTAAGGATGGCCTATGGAGGAAACCCGACATTTTATTACATTCGTACCTATGAGGCTTCTTGAGTTTCCCCGAAATGAACTTTTGTTATTAATATTACTCTTTTATTTGGACTTATGTTTCCCAAATTCTTTTCTTTGCGCGCCAATACGTAACTCAATTTGATAATCATGAAATACGAGCAAGAAAACAATGTTATTTGAAATTATGCAAAATACGAGTACACCTTGAATTATTTGGTATCAATTTATTTAGGCATTAACCTAAAGTTAATGCTTTGTGATCGATCAGTGACTTAAAAGTTTATTAAATTAAAACAATGACAGCTGATAAGGGAAAATTTACGATTTAATTTCCTTAAATTATGTCGTGCTCGAAAAGTCAGTATTCTCTTCCTATCGTTCCCATTTTTTAAAACAGATACGGGTAATAAATAATAACTTTAACAAGATTATTCTGTAACGAAAAAAAACTACATTCCTGTGTAACAGCTTGTATTAGAAAAATTAATTTGTCATCGCTTTCCCGCGAAAAAAAACAGTCGACGTCAAACAAAATTTTGTATTTCGAACATTCATAGTTTTTTGTTTTTTCTTTATAAGATTGAAAACGGCCAGTGTCAACGTCTAGAATTAACGTTATAAATAAAACCAATGACATATTAGAGAACAATGACCGACCGACGAACGTAAAGCAACGCCCAGCCACTGACAAGTTTGGCACGGCAACTAGAAGCTTGTCAAAACATGAGCTTCACAGATTTTTCTCGGAGGAAATGCACGTCGTTAATCAAAGAGAATCTGAGCCGGTAAACAAGGATGTGTTTCAGTTTTGTTTTACTGAATTAAGGTTAGTGTTCGCTTTGTTTACAGAGGGTTAACGTGGCGGTAATTTTTCAATCAAAATCAGTTATAAAGCTGTCGACCTGTCCTGTACCTGTGTGCCTACCATGAGTTTACGTTAGGTGTGCTCGCTAGCGACTGCGTAAAAAAATGACATTTAAATGTATGACATATTGTGCAGCGCCCCTAGTGGCTACTTTCAAGAAATAAGACCTTCATAGATTTTTTTGACGTATTCGCTAGCGAACTCACCTAACGTAAACTCATGGTAGGCACACTGTCCTCTAGGTACCTACCCATTGTATTTAACTATAGTTTTTTGTTACGTCAAAAGTCAGCGAGACTTCAGATTTGTATGTTCTGTCACGTCATAATTATGTCAAAATCACCCCTCCCGTGCCCCTCTCATACCTCAGGCACTGAGTTAAGTGCTGGACTATAAAATAATATAAACTCATTAAGTATTACGTAGTAGGATAAAGATGAGACTTTTTCAAGAGCTTCAGTAAATTATAACTACCTACCTAACTTTAAAAAATAATGCTCTGTTACAAAATAATGATTGTGTCATGTATTTAGTTCAGAGAAAAAGTTTTATTCATCGTGTAATTTCTCTAAAATATATTCTAAGAACAATATTTACCTGGTAAAAATGATAACAGTTATTGTGGAGCTTACATTTTAAATAAAAACATGAGAGCTCTGAAAACTTGACTTCAATTATTTCTTCAGACGAGAAACGTTAAA
The DNA here is from genome assembly GCF_004193835.3 of Ostrinia furnacalis. Classification (NCBI taxonomy): domain Eukaryota; kingdom Metazoa; phylum Arthropoda; class Insecta; order Lepidoptera; family Crambidae; genus Ostrinia; species Ostrinia furnacalis. The sequence continues at coordinate 90,669 of NW_021130897.1, forward strand.
AGCTTATAACTCTTGAAACTTCAAGAAGAAACTTAACTTGAGCTTTTAAAGTTTATTTTTCTTTGTACAATTTCGAGAAACGCTAAGCTAGTGCCGAGTCTCTAAGACTTACAGCATTGTTCGTGACTTAAGATGTTGTAAAAATCCAAACATTGTAACAAAGTATTCTATCATACTTATTTCCTTACTACTAATATTATAAGGTACTTGATACAAATAAGGCCTACGTTCTAATAAGGCCTATACATCAGAAAACACAGATAAACAAATCCAACCGGGATAATACTTCAAGGACACGTACTCATATGCCCTACAACCCGGTAGAGTGCAAGAGCGTCCCGATCCACGATCCCAGCACAAATTGGCAAGCGTTCTTCTAAGGTGGTGGGTGATTTCGTGCTCTCTTATAAAAATCTGGCGATTTCATCTTAAATTTTGGTGGTTTCGTAATTTGCTTATTTTGAATAGATTTAGTTAAAAATTGTGTTATTTTTTGTAATATTGCTAAAATTAAAGGATGGAAGAAGTTAATTAACCTTGTTTTTGTTGACTGGCGTTAATATTTATTGAAATATAAGCATTTAAAGTTAGTTAGGCCTTATTTGTATCAAGTACCTTAAATGTCAAAGTTTGTGTTTGTTTTACACACAAAAACTGTTTATGTTCTCGTATTTTAAGATTAACACCTAGGCAATAGCCTAGGTGTAGATATTATTCTTCTTCTTGTCGTGTCGACAACAAACCTACACAGCGTCAGCCCAAAACTCCACTATAAGAGTGGCGTTGTCAGCAGCATTCACTGAATCTTCCTGCGTGCAGTTGTTTGGGCACTTAGGGCACGACATCATGCGCTTCATCGACTAGGCAACACTATCACACTTGCACTCCAAGTTTGAACCATCTGAGGATCCCCACTTGAACAGATTGTCCTTATTATGGCCGACCTGCGTCCGAAGTCTATTTAAAGACTTCGGACTATTATTTATAACGATAGTATCAATCCACGCGAGAGAAGACGCGAGCAAAAGCTGTATAAAGTTCATTAATACAAACAAAAAGTAGATGTTACTTTTTTCAAGGAGTTTCCTGATTGGCCCTTGGGCGTCTGCGGGTATCTTTATGTAACAGTTTAGAAACAAAAGAGTTGAAAAGAGTTGTAGTTGTTACGTGGAAATAGGTTCCAAACTTTCGGGACAAGTAATTGTGTAGCGTTGAGTTGTAGTTTAAGAGCTAGGGTCCAATCAAAGCTTGAGCAATCAAACTTTGATCTGCAGGCGGGTACGCGCCACGATAAACTTTTATCGAGGAATTTTATTGATTTTACACCCATCGATAACATTTTATCATGGCGCGCATTTTAGCCTGGCTGCACTACAACTTTTTATCATGGATTTTGTGGGACAGAAACAACTTGATTTTCATCAATTGATCAAATCAAGTTGATTACGGCCAGAATAGAAGCCGTTCTCGTATCATGCTATTTCTATAAGATTCTATTTCATTTTAGATTTTTCTTGTTTAGGAAGTATAGAATAATAAAGTGTAGACAATATCTATCTCTATTTACACTTCTTTTCGTTTCTTCTTTCTTTTCGATTACCTTATACCAAATATCGCACATTATTTAAATTACCCCAAATCCTGCTCCTCAACAGATTCAAGGGTTGAAAAGCTCTGTCTCTGAGTCAATACATCTAAGACATCAGAGCTGTGGAAATCCGAGTTCCCCGAACCCTTTGATCACCTGTGCACTCATGCACACTCGAAGTGGAGAATACTTGTTTCAAGTTTGTCTCTCAGTCGAGTCCTTCTGAGTAGGTGCTTAGCCCTCTGACTATACTATACCAAATCGGGAAGGCAGGGCAGAGTATCTAAATCTATGCTAACTTTATTGTGAGAATTTAACTAAACTGTGCTTTAAAATCTGTTGAAATATCTATTGGAAATATTATCAGGAGTCTCGTAAATAAAAATATACATAGTAGCAAAATAATTTATTTATCATGTTTGCGGCATATACGATTTAAGCAAATTCGGGATAATTTACGAAATGAATGTTTAAGTTAGCTCTAAGATATCTAATAAGGTTATCTAAATAGGTATAATATGTATTCAATATTGCGTAAAACATTGACTTTACAAAGTATTCCTGACATTAGCGCGTTCAAGCGTAGCAAGTTCAATAATATCTAAATTATTAACTCAAAGGTGACTAACTGACTGTCATAGTGATCTATCAACGCACAGCCCAAACCACTGGACGGATCGAGCTGAGGCATGCAGGTAGATGTTATGACGTAGGCATCCGTTAAGAAAGGATTTTAAGAAACTCCACCCCTAAGGGGGTAAAACGGGATCCACGCGTACGAATTCGCGGGCGGTCGCTAGTTATAGTATAGATATTTTTTTTTTTTTTTTTTTTTTTTTAAAAGATTATTACCAATTTGTATTGCCCAAATTACTAATAGTCCCATTAGCCCCTCGTGGTAAGCTAAATAAGCTTGTGTTACGAGTGGGCTCACCACAATAGTCGAGCGGCGGTGGGATTCGAACCCGCGTTCCTCGTATCTCGAGTTGGCCACACCGACCCCTTCACCGTTCGGCTATCGTGGTTATATTTAGTTAGAACAATACTTATACTAGAGCTTCCAGTGCAGTGTCACACTTAAGGACAAAGCTGCACGGCTCGAGCGATAGTCTATAGAATCCGATCAAAGGACACAAAGGGCCCGAGGATTTTAACCCACATTCTGATTTAGGTCAGGAGGTGAGATTGTTCTCGTGTATTGAAAGGTGATGTTAGTATGAGTATAGGGTGGATAGATAACGAATAACTTTATGCATATGAATTGTAAACAAAATGAATTGGTACTACAATATGTTCACTATTATACAGTGTGAGTCACGTTCTAGTGTACATATGAAAATAGATTAAACTAAACCTATTTTTATCGACACAAACAGGTCAAAAATTTTTTAAGATTTTTTTAAAATTTTTTATAGATTTTTTTTCTTCCAATTACTTATTGTAAAGAAAACGTAATAACTTTTAAACTAAGCGGTATATCCTGATAAAATAAAAACAATAATAATGCTAAATAACAAGCAATACTAAAAAAATACATAAAACACACAAAAAAAGCCAACAAATAATAAAAAAATATACTTTTCGAAAAAAAAACTGCTTTAAAATTCGTGTTTTTTTGGTTATTTGATAAATTTCTCTAAAAAATGCCCCTATAACAGGTAGTTTTTATTACTTTTTATTATTCTCTATCGTATTATCTTTGTAAAACCAAAAATCGCATGTCTCTATCCCTATCACAACATTTGCTATGAACGTTTGAACAAAGGCCTGCCACAACATTATTCTCCGCTACAGGTAGAGACAATTTTAATTTAAACTAAAATGCTTATTTTTCTTCGAAATCTTTTGTTTTTATTTGAAATCTAACTTGTCTTTATCAAAATTACAAATCGAGAGCCATTTTCAGTTTCGTTGATAACGAAGCTTTGAATGGCGCGCCCGGAGAGGCTTAGTTCAAACGATCATTGCAAACGTTGTGATAGGGATAGAGACATGCGATTTTTGGTTTTACGAAGGTAATACGATAGAGAATAATAAAAAGTAATAAAAACCACCTGTTATAGGGGCATTTTTTAGAGAAATTTATCAAATAACCAAAAAAACACGAATTTTAAAGCAGATTTTTTTCAAAAAGTATCATTTTTTATTATTTGTTGGCCTTTTTTGTGTATTTTATGTATTTTTTTAGTGTCGCCTGTTATTTAGCATTATTACTGTTTTTATTTTATCAGGATATACCGCTTAGTTTAAAAGTTATTATGTTTTCTTTACAATAAACAATTGGAAGAAAAAAAAATCTATAAAAAATTAAAAAAAGTCTCTCTTCTTTCTTTGACCTCTTTTTTGTCGATAAAAATAGGTCTAGTTTCATCTATTTTAATGTATACACTTTAACGTGACTCACACTGTATAGCACAAGCTTTGCTTAGTTTGGGGCTAGCGGCTAGGTCATCTACATTTCTTAAATCTTATTTTATTCCTACTAACTATTATGAACAATTAAATTGTTTGAAATAAACGTCATTATTATTAAAGGCTATTAAACCTTTGTTTTGTAACCTGTCATCCGCTTTTCACTGGAGAGAAGTCGAACCTTAACTTCGAACTCCTATGTTCTTCTGATTAATTTCGTTGCGGGTCCAATGACAGTTTAACTTTCCCCCGGGACAAACTTGACCTTCACTGGTTGGGTTTTTTTTTTGGCAGTCAAGCTGTAGATCCTGGCTACACAGGAGTTGCACCGGTAGGAAAGAGAGATGGGAATAGTCTCGTACCTAATACCTAATTCTTAAACACTTACGCGTGTAGATGCAATAACCTCACTACTTATTCATAATAAGAAACATTTTTTGTCAGTTTTGTGTATTTGCAATAAAAGGTATTTATTTCATTAGCTATCTTTTGATCTCACATAGACCGTACCTATATTAGACTAGGCCTTGAAATTACATCAAAAACTATTCCCAAACTTATAATAAATTCGGAGTAAGCAAGCGTATTCAAGCTACTACAATAAGGCTCGCTCCAACTTAACATAGTTTTGGTTTAATTCCGCTTTATCGCGAATTCCCGAAACTGGGGCCTACAAATTCTGTACAAATTGAATTATTATACGAATATAGAAGAGTCTGTTTAGTTCTCACAGGCATACAAACATCCTTGAGCTAGTATTTGTCCACGTGAATTTCGGCTGTCACAGAAAACTTGAAACGCGCGCGTGTCCTCCTTCCAAAAAACGGGATTAAATCTATCGTATGTTTTCCCTAAGTCTCAGAATAATCTCTACACTATATCAAACTAGCTTTCCGCCCGCGGCTTCGCCCGCGTGGTATTTTGTCTGTCACAGAAAAACTTTATCGCGCGCGTCTCTGTTTCAAAAACCGGGATAAAAACTATCCTATGTCCTTTCCCGGGATTCAAACTATCTCTATGCCAAATTTAATCAAAATCGGATCAGTGGTTTAGGCGTGAAAGCAAGACAGACAGACAGACAGAATTTCTTTCGCATTTATAATATCAGTATAGATTTCATCTGAATCGTTTTATTGGTTAAAGCATCACAGAGTAACAGATATCTATCCCAAAAAACTATTTTTAGTACCTACTTAGTCAGTATTGAGTTATGTCCGTTAACCTCTCCAGTTAAATAGGTATGCTTGAATTAGGAGTGGGTTTACCAGAAATTCCAGCGATCCACGATCGAACTACTAGTAATTGAACCTAATTGGCATGTTATTGTCGCTTCTTTTCAAAATTTCTACAACCAAAACTATTGTTTTTATATCTGACAACTGCTGAAAAAATAATAACTAATCACTTAACATCTTCAGCTTTAAGCTTATCTTAATAATTTAGTTCATAATTTTGAACTGTTCAAAAATTCATGAGCAATTCTCTCAGTTATTGATAAAAGAAACGTAACATCATTTGGCTCGGATTCTGTTATTCCCATAAAATTATTCATTGAATTCATACTTGAATGTAAAGCTGAATCGTCAGTATAACAAATCGAATAAACATTTGCCTAAATCTCTGTTTGCGATCGAATCTTTAAGGGGCTTTAGAGAAAGCTTTTAGGAAAAAATATCCTTCGATCAAGAATGGTGGATTTGGCGCAGTTAATGTGGATAAGGTCGGGGATTCTATGCTCGGAATGACGACCTATTTGACAATCGATTCAAGATTTCGGTTCAGTGCACGGAGAGGACAGTGTGTGAAAGAAATGCACTTTAAGCTCTTACAAATCATAGCGTCGACATCTGATAGTTTAGTAGTCTGTCGATTTAGAGGTTCAATGTTCGATACCCAGAGAGGTCAAAATTTTGTGTGGGTGATGTTTTCTGATTGATTTTCCGATATCAACCAAATTTTTCAATATCAAAGAAATATGTATAATTTCGAGCTAAAGTCATAACTAAAGTGTCCTGTTACACTTTCGTTATTTAATGGCGGCTTGTAGACTACTCGGGTAACTTATTGAACAAGAAAACATTTTTCTTTCAGGAATCTTTATAATTCTTAAGTATTGGCATATTGAACAACAAGAGATAAAAAGAAGTAGTATACAAATAGTAGTCTTTTAAAATATTATCCCTAAAAACGACTGAAACATACAGCCCACACTGCGCAAAAAGAATCTCATAAAAGCATAATATCAATAACCTAAACGGATATCCTTTTACCTTCCCTCATCCAATATTATGAAACCTGTAGTACTCGTACCTACATCAAATTCATTTAGTGCGGTGTTTTGCTTGCTCGATATCTGCGAAATCGTGGCTTTTCTAATATAGCTTGCTCTACCACCACTTTGGGACAGCATACCGGCTGGCACTGAGAAGAAGTGGCGGAAGAAACTCTATCAACTTTGAATCACTGAAATTCAATTTGTGACTTACCTACTTGTTATTTTTTTATACTAGTAAATTATAGCCAATATTACGTTGGTATGATGTTCAAACAATGTTACTGTAAACATTCATAAAAATCGGTTCAGTAGTTTGGAGTCAAAGAGTAATAATTCAACAAACATCCTCACCAACATGAAAGAGTGGCTTCAATTTATTCAGGTTGGCCACACTGTGGGTGTTTTGTGGATATTCCCGAATAAATGGTAACACTGACCCGATTTGACGAGGGATGGTGATCGATCATAAGCTATCCTGTCAGATGTTATCAAAACAATGACTAATATTGAGGTATAAGCTGAGACTGACTGTTGTTTTGTAGACCCTTTTTCACATTATTCATATTATTATTTACCTTGTGGTTGATGATTTAGGATAAAGCTCGCTTCCACCTTCGGCCTGATCATTACTTTTCATTATATTTCGTCGGCCGTTTGGTGTAGTGGTTCAGAAAGGACTACCATGCCGAGAGGTCCCGGGTTCGATTCCCGGCCGGGCAGAAATTGAAATGATGAATTTTAATTTCTGTGACGGGTCTGGGTGTTACTATGTACCTATGTATTTACAAAAAAAAGTATTTAAGTATGTTTATATCCGCTGTCCAATCATAGTACAAGCTTTGCTTAGTTTGGGACTAGAGGCGATATTTATTTATTTATTCTAAAAACTTTAACTTTTACGATAAAAAAATCTATGTACCTAGGTAGAATTAGTGAATAAATACATAAAATGTATTTAACTCAGCAAAACAAAATAAACAGTCTTAATACTATTATTAATTTTTAAACGCATAATATTTAAAATATGTATTCAAAAATTGTTTAAAATTGGCTACCCCAATGTAATATTTTGGCTACATAATTGCTTAGAGCTACAGTCGGTGACAGTGTCTACTACGATTTAAATGATAAGTATACCTCGTCTTGTAAATGATGGATGGTCAGTCGGACAAGCGGGATAATAGGTTTCGTTGACATTTAGGTAAACGCTGACACTTCACCAGTACTTCATACTAGCTGTGCCCGCGACTTACGCCCGTATATACAAACGATGCTTGCTTAAGTGAAGCAGCAAATCGAACGCACAGCGTTGAATAGAGCTCTGTGATTGGTTCGTGTGTCACCCTGTGCGTCCACGCGCACTATGAGACCTCATAGTAATGTATGTGAATACGGGCGTTAATACGCGTGAAAATAGTATGAAATAATATTTCTCGTTTACGCAACATTTTTCTTTACTGCTAACCCCTATTGGCTGTAGGGTGATATTAAAAGCCTAAAGCTGCTAAAGCCTTCCTCGATAAATGGTCTATCCAACACAAAACATATTTCAAATCGAACCAGTAGTTCCTGAGATTAGCGCAAACAAACAAACAAACTCTTCAGCTTTATAATACACTAGCGGCTGCCTGCGACCTCGTGGACCCCGTTTTACCCCCTTAGGGATTGTATTTTGCAAAATCCCGTCTTAGTAACCACCTATGTTCTAAAAAGGAACCCCCATGCAAAATTTAAGATTCCTAGCACTTGTAGTTTCTGAGATTTCGTGATAAGTAAGTCAGTCAGTGACCTTTCGCTTTTATAAATGTAAGCAGATATTAGTAATATTAGTACAGATGAGTGACCGACCGTGTATTACTGAAATGGGGATGTCACCACGAAAACTATTCCATTACGAACGTCGCAATGTCTCATGTTTTAATAAATATATCATGTGACTGTCACGTCTCTTGAAGGAGCTGTGGAGTGCCAAGAGTGACGACACTCCTGACGTTTCATGTGGATTGTATTTATACGTAAATAATGCTTATTCTACTCTACTTTTGTTGTTGTTTGTTTTCTATAAAATCACTGGATTCTAATTTATCACATTGATGATATGAATTAGACACACAGCGAACAATAATTTAGCATTACAATGTTGTCAATGTGTTGATTTTGGACTCATTTTTAAAATTAAGGTTCCTGAACTTATACTTACCTGTAACAAAGATGTTTCTTATTGAAGGAACTGATTAGAGTGGTCAAATAACATTTTTCATAATTTATACAAACAAAATATCAATCAGGGTGGAAACGATAAGTGATCTCACTTGATTATTTCTAAACTATACAAGATATAAAAAAAACTAGTTACTGATTCCGAAAGTGCTTCATGAACTCTATCAAACGGTATCAATAAATAGGTAACATGGCATGTCAGGGGGCCAGGCCCCTCTTAAAAAGAACCCTAGATACTTACGCCAATGTATTTGATGCTTCGTTCGTTCGTTTGAGCTAAATGACGTCCACTGCTGGTAAAAGGCCTCCCCCAAGGTTTTCCACAATTAACGGTCATTGCTTCATTCACCGGCCCTAAATAAAACTCATTTTTTTCCCGTTAAGGCTTAAAATAATATACTAGGAACCTTTATTTTGTTTACATAGATTTATCAGATTCCCGGAACGGTATTTAAGCTTACTGGACACGGATGCCCGGCTGCGGCCGGATCAAACAGCGATGTATAACCCGGTCCAAATTGTCCGGATCGTTCCCCAAACTTGACTTACTATGAGGGATTGTTCTGTCGTCACTGTTGCTACTTATTTATTCAAATATATTTTGTAGGTAAAGTTTTGCTTGTGGATTTATAGATATAAAATGATAAAATAGATACTCGTATATTAGCTTGTAGATACAGATAAAAGTAGTTTTTAGCTTATTTATAGCGTATGAGTTTATCTACGTACGATTTCGGATAGTCGAATGACTAGTTTGGGAGAATTCTCAAACCAACGACAGAAACTGTGCTTGCGTGGCGCAAGTGCACCTTAAAACTTTTTCTTTTCATTTTAAAATTTCTGAAGTTATGTAATGATGTCAACTACGAAAAAAGAATCGTACATTAGGTATAGCGCCTGATTCATTCCACACTGCACACTTTGATTATCACCAAGATCCCAAGAGAAGCACTCTAGTGCCCAGGGCATTGCAGATATACTTTGAAAATAAGCACTACGTGTGTCCTGGGCCTTATACTTACAGTTACATCACGCTAATGAAGTACTCGTAGATACATCCCAAAAAATAACGATTTTCTTCAACTTTCCGCATTCGCAAAACTTCTAAATTAGAAATATCGTAGCATGGAGGTATGTCGCACGTGCCTCCAATGTGAAGCCAGCTCGGCCGAATATTCCGCCTCATTGTCCCCACGTTAGGTTCTTTCACACCTGTTATGAGCTACAAATAGGGCTGCCAAAATAAATCACTCACACACTCACACTCGTCTCACACAAACAGAACTATTCCCACCTCTCGTTCCCACCGTTGAAACTCCTGTGTAGCCAGGATCTACAGCTTGACCGCCAATAAAAACCCAACCAGTGAAGGTCAAGTTTGTCCCGGGGGAAAGTTAAACTGTCATTGGACCCGCAACGAAATTAATCAGAAGAACATAGGAGGAGTTCGAAGTTGAAGACGCACTCACACAAAGAAAAGCTCACTTTTACAAGAAGAATTCATCATCATCATCTCAGCCATAGGACGTCCACTGCTGAACATCGGCCTCCCCTAATGCTTTCCATGTTGCCCGGTTGGTAGCAACCTGCGTTCAGCGCCTTCCTGTAACCTTTATGATGTCGCTGAGTACTGCAAAAAGAATTACCGAGCAATAAAATTTACCCCTTTTCATTATCAACTTTGGTCTGATTATTATATTATTTATTATTTGTTAATTTTTGTATATTAGTGACTAGCTCTTACACATTATTTACGTAAATAATGTTGAATTGTTCACACATCTAATAAAAATGAATAATACTAAAATACTAAACCTGCTCGTAAGTCACACAATATTCAACCTATAGGTTTCGTACCCTAATAAGGTTGGACGCCACGTGGCTCACCGGTGGGCTTCGAACGATAAAATTTATGTTATCTGGTGCCCCTCAAAATTCTCTCTCTCGCTAGTTTTCTACGACAGAAATTGATGTGTAGGAAGACAAAAAACTGCCTTAACGAAGTGTTTGCTCATGAATATAATACGACATTGTTTGCGTTAATTTACGGCCGGCTCGTTAATAAAGCGCACCGGTTCATAAAGGGCGTTCCTTGTTGACAACGGATACAATTACGCTTTCCCGGAATCCCCCTTCGTTTGTAAAGGATTTGCCATACTGGATGCTATCTGCGGTCTGCAGTCAAAGTGAACGCAGCCCGCATTATGTATAAACAAAATGAAATGAGTTACATAATACACACACACAAGGTGGACCGACGACATCATAAAGGTAGCAGGAAAGCGCTGGACGCAGACCGCTACCAACCGGGTAACATGGAAAGCATTAAAGCATTGGGGGAGGCCTATGTTCAGCAGTGGACGTCCTATGGCTGAGATGATGATGATGATAATGATGACATCATACTCACGGCTTCACGTTTCGGCTACTATGCATGCTTGTGACCACGGCTGTAGCATATTGTCGGGCAGAGCAATCGGTCAGCATTCCGGGCAACACAATCTGTCAGCGTTTGTGACTAGGATATCTGTCAGCAGGTTTGGGTTCTTTGCTTTACCCGTACGGTCAAATCGCATCAATACATAATGTACAGTCACGGAATGAAAAGGTTCGTCAGTTTTCAAATTGATTCCTTCAACGAATCACGAGCACATATTACCTTTTGAAACTATGTTACAGAATAATCTCGAGTTAGAGAAAATAATCTTTAACTGTTCGTCAGTAAAGTTCAAAATTATTCAGATAAAAGTTGTTTGACGATTTAACTTGTCAAGAAGAGTATTATGATTGATAAACTAAAACCTTCTTGTTGGTTCAACCTGCCATTATCTATTAAATAAAAAAAACTACATTTTGTAACATTGCACTGATGGGATAGAAAAATAAACAAGCAAAACCTTATTCGTTAGCAAACGTCATATTTATTTAAATGTTAGCAGCACTGTTTCTTGCACGGTTGTTGGCAGGTTTGACTCTTACAGTACCTACTGCAAGCGAAAACCGACACTAAGGTGACGAACCTTTTCATTCCGCGACTGTACCTATAGACTGACAATGTCGTTCATACATAATGCAGGCTGCGTTCCCTTTGATCAAACCGCAGAACGTTCCAGTGTGGCAAATCCTTAAGGGAAAAATAGCGGCAGCAACCCTAGCGATTTCTTTCATGCGTACCTCTTTTGAAGGGCACAGATCTAAGGAAATGCTCTACCTGTGTGACAAAGATATTTATTGTACCTATGTAAGGATGTTGGTTTGTGTTGTATAAGGATTGTGTTCAGCCGAGCGTGATAAAGAACGTATTAGACGGTGATAAATATTTTCGGGGGCAGTTCTTTAAATAAGAGCTCAAATAAAACGTTATTTTTCCTAAATATTAAGGGCAATCAGTGTCTGTAGATATTCTAATATATGCAGTCCAATTTGAATTACCCAATAAACTGTGTTACTTTAACTTTTTTCACCCAGATGAATTTAGTAACTACTCTTTCAAAGGAAAATTTTAAAAGCTTCAATTTCGAACAAAAATTCTATAGGTTTTACTTCATAAATAGTGAAGATTATTCCTTTCTTGAACAATCTTCTAATCTACTTACGATTGTTTCAAATGCACTTTTCGTATTAAATTCAGAGTAGAAGATGAGCATGTCAAGCTGGAAATCTCTCAGAAACCAGACCTTTATATTAGTATCAAAGTATTTAGGTACTATTTTCCTTTCTTCAGTTAAAAACTGTATTACCTACCTTAAATTTTAATTAAAAGAAACAAACGTTGATGACGTGATTGTCCTCTGAATACAATTATTGAGATGAAATTGCTTGGTTTTTGTAAAGAAAATGCCGTAATTACGGCACCCGAAATAATTAAGCGTCTGAGGTGTTTTTCTGAAGAAAAAAGAACCGTTTCGTTCTTTTTGGGTAATTATTTCAGAGAAATGGCTAATTAATGAAAGCTAGTGACTGAGGTACACTTTAATTTTATTTTAATAATATACGAACAAACAATTATACCTTTTAGTGCTTATTTCCTAAGTTAGATGACCTTCCTGCTACCTTTATGAGGTCGTCGGTCCACGGTTGTGTGTGGACGTCCTACGCTGCGTTTTCCGGTACGTGACCTCCACTCCAGAACCTTGCTGCCCCATCGGCCGTCAGTTCTGCGTACTATGTGCCCTGCCCATTGCCACTTCAGCTTGCTAATCTTTGCACTCAGTTGAGTTTTATTCATCAGTCTTACACCTTAGTTGTCACCTTCTTCTCTCAAATCCTTACGTGTTCTGGTTGGGCCTATGCCCAAATTTCTTATCTTCCTTTTCTTCGGTGGCTCCAACTCTCAAAAATATCTAGCTGCATGAGATGATTTCCCACCAATCTGTTTATCGGATTCGGGGCCAGCACCTTCGCAGGAACCAAGTGGCCAGTGTTAAGTGTCACGCGAGAAACCTCAATAGAAAATTATGAAAATAAAACCCGCACTCATTGTCTTTTGAACGTCTGTCAAATGTGAAAAATCCGCTGAACGTAAACTGAAATAATCAAACCGCAAGTAAACCGCAAGAAATATCGACGGGTCCACCCTCGAAGCCTGGTCTCCGTCTCCTGTTCCGCAGGTTGGTTTCCGTTTTATGCAGCTGTATTTTTGAGTTGTTTGGAGTCACCAGCCGATCCCCGCATCATTTCTCTTCTCCGCAATTATTCCTGGTGTGGCTATTTACACGCCACACCATGTTCAGTGATTGTGCTCCCTGAGGAACAACAAATAACATGAAGCGTTCGAACGTTATTGTTTCGTCGCTCGTCTCTCTCGGGGACCAACTAATTTCCAACATCGAACTTTCAAACTACCTGCAAGAATCGATTGAGTTACACTCAACTGGATTATACCTGAAAATTATTAAAATTTCATTGAAAATGTTTTTAGTTTACTTATGGCAGTTCTTTTTTTTTGTGGATAGTTTGTAATTATTTTTTTTTAGTAATACTCGTACTTAGATTTAAATAAAAAATATACAATTTCAGATATACTTATGAGAAGACGAAGATATTTAATACTAGCTTTCCGCCCGCGGCTTCGCCCGCGTGGAATTTTGTCTGTCACAGAAAAACATTATCGCACGCGTCCCTGTTTTAAAAACCAGGATAAAAACTATCCTATGTCCTTTCCCGGGACTCGAACTATGTCTATGCTAAATTTCATCAAAATCGCTTCTGTGGTTTAGGCGTTAAAGCAAGACAGACAGACTGACAGACAGAGTTACTTTCGCATTTATAATTCGCTGTTTCTCTTTCATATTCATATTCAATTAAAGATGTAACCGTAAAGTAACATAATATTTAACAAACACAAATATTCGTATTCAAGGAACGTATCAGTTTTATTACACGTTAGTTTGCGTAGTATCCACAAATCAAAAGAAAAATTGTTTATAGCCGAGATGGCAACGAAATATTCCAGCGACAAGCACATCGCATCGGAAGTACGTGAGGCACATCGGAACTTTTTGGAATTGATCTGGAATTGAAACGTAGGTAGGGTTGCCAGGTGTCCGGCTTTAGCCGTGTTTGGCTTTTTAGGCTTGTCCGGCCTGTCCGGCTTTTGTTACGCTTTTTATGTGGCGGCTACCGCGCCAGTCGAAACTTGAGCCACAGAATAATGTTCATTGAAAGATGATAGTACCCATATGAGCTATGACGCTAATTGCAACACCTCCCCCCCCCCTTTGTGACATGGTACACTTGCTATTAAAAAGGTATGTCCGGCTTTTAGGCTAAAATGTCCAGCCAAATGAAGCACAGAGTCCGGCTTTTGTGTTTTTGGACTTGGCAACCCTAAACGTAGGTAACTTCCACAATGCTCTAATGTGAATCCACTCTCGTTCAAACTACTCAGGGTCCTGATTTCAGTATTTTCAGGCTTTCATTACGGATAGTGTTATTGGATTTCGATTTAACTTGCCGAGTTCAAAGATCAAAGTCATTCCTCGGAATAGGTACCTACCTTAGGTACATAGTCTATTATATAAAAATAAATCGCAAAATGAGTTGGTAAGCGCGTAAGTCCGCATAACTCAACAACGCCTGGACCCAAGTCCAAGAGTGGTTTTTACGGCTAAAAAAATTCGAATAATTTCCGAGCAAAATTTTAAGGGGGTAAAACGGGGTCAACGCGTTCGACGACTAGTAGGATAATAAAGGCATCTTTGAGTAATAACACTGCTACAATCCTGTTCGGTATCAAACAACAGAAAACTAAGGCTGAGTTGCACCATCTTACTTTAACTTTGACAAACGTCAGAAATCTATCAAACTTCATAGAAAAACCACCGGTTAGAGTAGGCGCAGGCCGATAGTTGTGCCCGATTTTAAATTCTATGAAGAATCTGCCAAATGGAATCGGCGTAGTGTGCGCACTCCTATACATGCCCATACTGATCAACTGCCCGACTAAACTATCGGACGACGAAAAATCAACGGTGTGCGCCTATTCTTATCGTCACAGTTACGGTCAAAGTTAGGTGGTGCAACTCAGCCTAATTGTATTGCGCACGGATCGCTCGTGTACAAGGGATCTAACTAGTAATTCAGACTAGAGAACACGTGCTTTCGTGGAATTTACATTCATTTGCATTCGATTGTATGTTCTACTAATACCCTGGCACAGAACTTCTAGACAAAGTTAAGACAGTTCTAATCCCGAAATCGCTTCGCTCCGGCGGTTTGTACTACCCGTTCGCAATAAGTTTCCCGGTCTCCCCCAACCGCGATTAAACGCAATTAATGCGCAAATACACAATTTTTATCAATAACAATAATTAAAAAATATTTTAAATATAATTTGATTATAGACGCTTCCCTTCGAGTGACGTCATATCGCCAGCAGCAAACTTAAAGCGAACAGATAGTATGTAGTAGGACTAGGTACAGTCGCGGAATGAAAAGGTTCGTCACCTTAGTGTCGGTTTTCGCTTGCACTAGGTTACTGTAAGAGTCAAACCTGCCAACATAACAGTGCAAGAAACAATGCTGCTAACATTTAAATAAATATGACGTTTTGCTAACGAATAAGGTTTTGCTTGTTTATTTTTCTATCCCATCAGTGCAATGCAATGATGACATTGACCAATTGACAATAGTTTTTTTTATTTAACCTTTAACCGACGAGGTGCGGTCTCACAGACCGCTCCGGTTTTTGAAATTTCTGGATTGCAATGTTCTACTTACTCCCGTGTCCCGAGCGTCTCAGTACCTTCGAGTTTAGTTGCCCAAACGCCATTACAGGTAGTGGTTACATCGACGAGGGCAGTTTTAATAAGATAATTCGATTTAAAGTTCAACAGCGGTCTGTGGGACCGCACGTCGCAGACTACGTGACATTTTTGTACCATACTGAAACTGGCGTTTTTGTTTTAGACGACTAATTTTTCGTAAAACTGATGGATCCTGGGCCACCACAACCTAGGAAAAGACATTTCCTAATGATATATTGATATTTGAACATAATATTATGTAAAAGATGGTAGTCTGTAAAAAAAACCGCGAAACGGGTGGTAAAGCAAACAGTGACATGTATTCTAGGCTCTGACATGCCAAATTAGCCTGATGTCATTGCACCAGCTGCAAAAAAGACGTACATTTTAGTCCACCTAAATTGATAACGAAATTATCTTACAGGTGTTACCTATGCATTCCGAAAATGCTTGGCATGCAGTAAAAAAAATGACCTGATTTTGCCTAATGTTTACCCTACGTAAATTTTTTTTTGTGCATGTAATGTACGTGTCATTTATTTTTATTTTATTCATTATGTTCACTCTATTTAGGAAAGAGTATAGTTTTTCTTGCTTTGATTAAAATTTACAAGTTATATAGGTATTATTGAGCTCTAGTGTAATTTCAATGAAATTAAGGGTCAAAAAAGTTTTAGTCATATTTAAATAAAAAATATACATTGACTCCTCGCAAATTATACGTATGTTTATTTGTAATACTATAATGTTATCAAAAAATATAAAACCAATATACTTTTATACAAAAAAATATTACTTTTTGAGTAAACAGTATAGCGGTCCCACAGACCGCACGTCGCAGACGGCGTGACAAAAAAATCACGTCGTCGGTTAAAGGTTAATAGAAATAATAATGGCAGGTTGAACCAACAAGAAGATTTATATCAATCATAATAATCTTCTTGACAAGATAAATGGTCAAACAACTTTGATCTGAATAATTTTGAACTTTACTGACGAACAGTTAAAGATTATTTTCTCTAACTCGAGATTATTCTGTAACATAGTTTCAAAAGGTAATATGTGCTCGCGATTCGTTGAAGGAATCAATTTGAAAACTGACGAACCTTTTCATTCCGTGACTGTACATCAATTAATATTCTTCAATGTTAGCGAATGTTACTTTCCCAAGGATTTCTAAAACGACCGGTCCTGCGCTGCCCGCACCGCATCCAGGTTCTTCCCTTTTATAAGTGACATATCCTACTAAAACTATAAATGAGAAAGTTTGGTTGTCTGGATGTTTGTTACTCTTTCACGCAAAAACTACTCTATGTATTATTATGTAGAAATGTTTCTCGTGTGTGTTACTATACATATGTGCTGCATAGTAATGTGGATAGAAAGAGTTCTCGCTCGCCCATAAAATATTTAACACCAAGAAAAATCTACCGATCTCAAATGTTATCCATTGTTTCATAGCCTTAGTTTTGATAACGAGATGTATTATCTCGAATTCCGTTTCGTTCTTCCTTCACCGATTTCTAAGAATTCATTTGCGGCCGAAATCAGTGTATTGTGTTTGTAAAGACCTGAGATTCGATCCGGATCTTTTGAGGGCGGACAAATTAGAATTTTTACGACGCCTCCCACTTGTGTTTTTCCGTGGTGACTTTAAAGGAAGCCTTTTAATAAAAGTATTCTCTTGGTTTATTAAAAGGCTTTTACAAAGATTTTACTCCAAAAAAAGTGATCAAAAATTAATAACAACCTTTGTTTGTTTCAACTAAAAGCCATCCACTGCTGAAAGCGGATACTTGTTGAACATTCATAATACCTAGTGCTTATTCTATTGCCAGTGTTTTGTGATTTAAATACTAATATTTTTATTACATTAAAAATCTTTACAGTTCATTTGCTTCACAGTTGTTATTACTCATATTTTTACTGGTATTGTTTATAAATTATACTTACTTACTTTTACATTTTTCATACAACCGTGTCTGAAATATGCAAGCCACTTCATGAATGAAATAGCACCAAAAGCAATTCCGAGACAAAACACGTAATTGAACGAGCAATAAGGGTTGAGGCGGGATGCTTCCAGAATGCCTAATGCCTGGACTCGGAGGAGATGGTACAGCCAGCATACACATCCGACTTTGGAAATTCCTATGAACATTTGTATTCCATCCGTCGGTGGTGTATTATGTCATTCTTAAAAAGGTTTAATATCTTTTTAACCTTTTTTTAAATCGCTAAAATCAAGTGGCAGTGGGCGGAGCACATAGCTCGAAGAGCTGATAGCCGCTGGGGCAGGAAAGTTCTTGAGTGGCGACCACGAGCCGGAAGACGTAGCGTGGGCAGGCCTCCCACTAGGTAGACCGACGATTTGGTGAAGGTCGCGGGAGGTGCCTGGATGCGAGTGGCGCAGGACCGGTCTTTGTGGAATACCTTGGGGGAGGCCTTTGTCCAGCAGTGGACGTGTTTCGGCTGAAACGAACGAACGAACGAACCTTTTCAGCCATCTATCTCCTGATTTGCAACAGAGAAAAGTCGATGTCATGTTTCGAACTCTTTCCACACCTACCCAAGTGGTTTCAAGACGGTAAGCTATATTCCCTGGGACCACTCAACATGATATTGGTTGGGTTTCCTTGGAAGCCAAACATCGTTTCGTTTCAGCCAAATGACGTCCACTGCTGGAAACATAGATCCTGGTTATATGTATAGGAGTTGAAGAGGTGGGAAAGAGAAGCAGGATTGGTCTTATTACTGACACTACACAGTCTACGGGTTGACATATTTGGAATCTTATTCTTAAGAATATAAGGGTTATTATGTTAGAGAAACTTGGATGCTGACTGTACTGACACCACAGAGTCTACGAATTGACAGTGTTTTTGAAATACGAGGAGTCACTGTTAGAAATCTGCTAACAGTGGTTCATTGCTTTTCAATTGACAGTGGATTCGACCAAACAAGAGTATATATTAATCTCAGAATAAATCGTCAGTTTTGACATAATTTCCCATACTGAAACTGTTAATGTGTGAGTTATACCAGGAGTAATTCTCGGATTAAAGTTTGGTCGAACACAATATCAAGTTTGAATAAAATAATAGGTAAGTATTTATTTCGCTGTCAAAATATTTATTTGCAAAAAATACAATAATGTTTTTCTTCTTCTGTAAACAAAGCGAATAAACCCCCTGAGGGAGCAATCTTCGAAGTAATAATTAAATAGTCAAACAATAAAAAATGTAAAGTTCGTAATCAACAATCAATCCATCCGTAGCAGAGGAAAACTCAAACAAAAAGGTTTTCCTGCTTTCATTTGAACCCTCAAAAACGTGATGGCATCCAGGAAACATTCCAGTTACATTCCAGTAGTGTTCTGCGGCTTTGGCGGTCTTGGATGGCATGGGGTAAAATATTTTCTCAATAAACAGTTTTCGTATTGGTAAGTAAATTATGGCTGGATAATTTTCTCAGGTGAATCTTATTCATCTAACGTACGTTTTTCCACACGAATAGACCCGTGGGAAAAATATTGTCAATTACTTAGGCTTCCCCTTCACGGACAGTTTGAAGCATTTAGTATCGTTAGTTTAAAGCTGCGACTGCATAGAAAACTACAATAATCTACGTAGGTATTCACATATTACGCGGAACTACACAAGCGGTTCCGTGTATTTGTGCGGTCATAGTTTGAAGCTATCGATAGTAGCTACTTTAAGTGTATGGCGGGCCTAAGTATAATAAAAACAGCGATCCATTCTTCTATACAAAATCAGCATATTGATTTAGAATAACCCAGATCAGCCCGGGCCAAGGGATTTTACGCAAATAGCCAAAAATAATAACAACATAGAGCTCAGCAATGACGAATCGAGGGCAACCCTAACGGTACGTAAGCAAATTTCGACATTTTTGCATAGAAAATAAAAATCTAATTCGGAATCCTGTTTTTGCTTTCTTTACCTTTGCGAATTCCAGCTTTTTCGTGGAATGTATAGGATTGAGAATTGAATGATTTGATATCAAACACATCTGTGTGTTTTGCCTTAGATTTCCATTTTTGAGACGTGTGAAGTCAGCATTTGTAGAGTTACGAATGTGTGGAAATGTAGGTTTAAAGGGTTGTCTCATGCGTACAGTAAACCTCATTTTCCGCGCTTATGTAATTTATGGGGACAAAGACTTTAAATGCTGACTGTACATTTTACTATATCTATAGTTTCCGTGCTTTTAAGCGATTTTGTGAAAAATATTATTGACAGTTAGCTAATAGCTCTCAAGATAGTTCTCATTTTCTCATTATTTATGTTTACTATCCGTGGTGTACCTATATCTTTTCTTAAAGGTTACTAAGCCTTTGTCTTGTCACATGTCATCTGCTTTACACTGGAGGGGAGTTTAACGTTAACTTAGACTCATCCTATGTTCTTTTGATTAATTTCGATGCGGGTCCAATGACAGTGTAACTTTCGAGAAGTGGGAATAGTCCCGTTTATATCTATAGTTTAATGAGACTTTCAGCCAGAAAGTTGCCGCCTGATTGACTAAGAGCACAACAATGGCACATTATTGGCACATTTTCAGTGAATGGACCTTCATTGTGTGCGATGATTGGTTCATATTGATAATGGCCGGCTCAATTCAGTTATAAATCACGGGCTTTTCTTTTATACTGTTAATTGTGAAAAATCTCAAACGTTAAAATAACGGTATCGCTATAGCCAATGAGCTGCTGTCATAGTGACATTGACGTAATGTCAATGTCACACTAGAAAACGTGAGAATAGCGCACGCGCGCGGACGACTCCGCGCGCTTTTGGTGTTAAGTGATAAATAAATTGTATACCCATATAAAATATGCCCAACACTATTTAAATCTCAGATTTTTATGTAATTTGGAATATTTACAGTTTCTTTTATAGGCATCACAAGAGAACTTGTACCATTTGGTCGTTTTCGTGCCTCTGAGCATATATGGGTTAACCCTTAATTCGACGACGTGCATAAATATTTTAATATTTTTATAATTGAACGAAAATAAATCTCCGTAAAAAAATTGACCGTATATCTTGAACTCAAGGTGTTTATTTGCTCCCTGAACTATCTAACTATGCTGTCAAAAATCAGCAAGGCACCAATATCGATGAGACGCGAGCAATTTCCAATAATATGACGGGGAGGAAGGGCCCGCTGTGCGGGCTCTCGGTAAATTGCATTTTATTCATTATTTTACGGCTTAATACTCTTGTAATATTATTAAAAACAATAGATAGGATACCTGCGAAGCTACTTACAATGTATTTACTGTCATACAGAGTTTTGTTTTCGTTTTACGACACCTATAACTTGCATGTCCAGTATACTTCCCGTCGTCGAATTACTAGTAAAGTAACTGCTAAAAACTATGTCCAGTATTCTTCCCGTTGCCAAATTGTTAGAAAATTAACTTTTGTGGGTTTTGATAATAATATTTTAGAGATCCACACATAAAATGTTTTCTGCCTCACTATGTACCGTTTTTCAGAGTATCAACTCTAAAAAACAAGCCTTAGCTAGCATTGGTGCAACCTGACACTACTCCTTTTCATATAGATACTGGTTTTTATGAGAAAATTGTTCTTCTCACCCTGCTTTTCCATCAGTTCTTGCATAGAGCACATGAATATAGACAGCTAAATCTTTAACTTTGTCTTACTCGAGGGAATAATGCCAGAGGCATGGACCAGAAGCGTTGTGGTACCCTTATTCAAGAAAGGGGATAACACCTTACTGAAGAATTATAGTCCCATCACGCTTCCGAGCCATATCTACAAGTTTTTATGGGAGGGTTCTTACATGCCGGTGTCCGAGAAGTCTTTGTAACCATAAACCTCATCCATACATTGCGGCAGGGTTATACAGAAGACCAAAGAGTATTACTTGCCATAACGCTTGGTGTACGTGGACTATGAGGAGGCTTTCGATTTGATTGAAGCTTGAGCAGTGCTGTAGTCTTTCCAGAGAGCTTCCGTATTGACCCTTGGTGCTGAAGTGCTTGCACAAAACGCCACCTTGATGGCGGTCCAAGTGCAGGAGAAGAAATCAGCAACAGGTCCAAGTGTGTTCCCAGTAATCACATAATGGTACCTACTGAAAGGTTACTTCTCACAATAAGCCCTCTCTATATCACAGCATGACATGGAGAGGGCTGTGCTTGGTGTTTCTGTGCGATATCTAATGAGAAGATCCGTAAAAGAACTAAAATCACTGATATAGCCTTATGGATTAGCATGCTGAAGTGGCAATGGGCAGGGCGCACATCACGCAGAACTGATGACTGATGGCTACAGCAAGGTTCTAGTATGGAGGCAACGTGCCGACAACCGCTGCGTGGGAGGTCCACTCACAAGGTGGACAGATGAACCCATAAAGGTAGCAGGAAGGCGCAGGATACAGAGTGACTATCAGATTGGCCGGTTGTTAGCCCACTTGCCAACCTGATAATCATTGGGGGAGGACAATGTTCATTAGTGGACGTCATAAAGCTGAAATTATGATGATGATAATTAATATTTTATTACGGAACCACTTGTTTCTTTTTTCTGTCTCTTCGACAACGGGAAGTATACTGGACATGGTTGGAGAGCGTCACTTTCTTATGAACTTGGCAACGTCCAGTATACTGGACATAGGTTTTTCAGGAAACTGAAATAGTTAGATTTTTTTGGGTATTTTTTCTGGGGTCCTAGACAAGCTAAGAAACGAAATCAGTAACTGTTTTATAAATTTAATTAAAAAAAAATTCCGTCGAATGAAGGGTTAAAAGGGTATAAAGGGTTAAAGTATCCAGTCTTTTATAATTTATGAGAATAGATCTACTGGCCTCTAACAATACATAATGCTATAAAATACACATAAACTGATGGGCTACCATTAAAATCACACTTATGATTTTTCAGAAACATACTGTATCACATGAAAATAATACTTTTCGTTAAAAACAAAATGTTCTCTTCCCTTTTTAATTAAACCCATCTGGGACCAAGCCATAAAGTAGATATTAATGTTCGCTGTAAAAATAATAATCTCTTTGATAAAATCGGAAATGTAGCTGAAACGAAACCAACTCATTAGTGACAACGAATTCATTTGTAAATTCATTTTAACATTCATACAAATTCTGTTGAAATCTCTGTATACGATTGACAAATTGGTATTTAAAAGCTTTTAAAAGTCAATATGTATCATATGAAAAAGAAGCAGTATTTGCCCGTAGCTTCGGTCAAATATACTTACATTTCAGTATTTCAGTGTGTCACAGAAATACGCTATCGCGCGTGTGTCCCTTTTACAAACATCGGAATTAAAAGTATCTTTTGATTTTCTCTTGCCCGTTTTCACCATCAATCCCCAATTCTTAGAGTGACCCCTATGGTAACATATAATATGAATTTTGATTTCAAACGGGTCACTTAAAATTAGGGATTGATGGTGAAAACGGGCATCTGGGTCTTAAAGTACCTCTATATCTAATTTCATCTTAATCAGACAAACAGAGTTGCTCGTAATAATTAACTTTAAAAAAAAATAAAACCGACTTCAAATGCGTGAACACAAAAAAAACTAAAAATTAAAAATATTGCGTATAAAAAAGTTCAACCCCAATTTTCCACCCTTGGGGGTGAAATATTTTCTTCAAATTCGCATGAAACCACCCTTTTGATAATACCTATTCAACAAAAAAATAATCGTTCAAATTGATTATAATCGGCGGAGATATTGCGTATAAAAAAGTTCATCCCCAATTTTCCACCCTTGGGGGTTGTTTTTTCTATTATTAAATTTAAATGGGACCACCCTTGAGGTATTATCTATACGCCGAAAAAAGATTTGTTCAAATCGGTTCATAATTGGCGGAGTTATCGCGTAACAAACATAGAAAAAAAAAACATACGGGTCGAATTGATAACCTCCTCCTTTTTTGAAGTCGGTTGAAAATACAGCACTCTTGTAAGGCCAGTTCCTGTCCTATCTAAGGAAACGTGAACTAGAACAAAAGGGCCCTTCAGGAACAAAAGCCTCCCAAACAATGTCACTGCGATACTGCGTGTGTCAAATAATATGTGGTTATGTTGCTGAAAATGTAGAGAAAAAAAACTTCTTTTTGTCACTTTCACTGAGTTTGGTCATCCTAATAAATGTTCGATATCAAAAATTTTCTTTAAGTTACCCATAACGCCTTATGATAGGTACCTATTTTTAGTAAGAATACATTATCATCATCATTTCAGTCACAGGACGTCCACTGCTGAAAATAGGCCTTCCCCAATAACTTCCATACTTATTGCCCGGTTGGTAGCGGCCTGGATCCAGTATCCATCCATAATAAATGTTAAATTCAACCACAAATCACAGAAACTAAAATGAGATGTGACAAGGGGGCGGGGCCGGTGTCGCAGCAAAATGCCCAAAACAGAACACATTGCTCGTGTAAGCAATGATGACAGCAGCGACGTCATAATGTAAACAGTTTACATTGCTTGCGTAGTACTGAAGATTATTCGAACGCTGAGTACTGATTCCGCAGTGGACAATGAGCACATTTTTGATTACTTTGTGTGAATTTCTAATGCGACACTGAGTTTCGAACTCAGCGCTTTAGTTGGCATCTCTCTACATCTCTATGATATCAACATTGTTTCTTACGGTCTTATTCATAATAAAATGCTAATATAGGTTTAAAACCTACATTAGCTAAAACGTTTGATAGGCTTAAAACACTCTTATAAACCTCTGATAAAAAACGTTATTCATAATCGTTTATAAACCTTTGATAGCTAAAACAGAGTTTAATATTTTCTTTCCACAGACTATACAAAAAGAATGAACGAAAACAGCTTTTTTGGTGATTTAACTTGGTGGACCATGTAAAATCATAGACAAATCGCAGAAAAAAAAAACAAAAAATTGGCAGCTGTGACGTTTTACTTACTGACATTGACATTTGGCACGAAAATTTAATAAAGTTTTCGGTTTTTTCGATCAACTCCCAAGTTTTATCAAACTTTTATAAAACTTGGGATTGTATGTTCTGGATTCTGTACCTCTTACCCTGTACTCTGCAATAAGCTCTTACGACGACCCGGCTAGTTACATCGGATACTAATTATGTCCATGACGAAGGAGAACAGACCGCCTAAAAGGCAACGATCAGAAAACTGGTTGGAGGAAGATAAGGTAGTACTTATTTTTAGCCTGATAAAGTGCCTACTAATTTTTGTAGCATGGTTTTATTTATGTTTGACGCCTAGTGTTTGCTTTTCAGTATTTGCTGAAAGAGTTGGTGAAAGAAAGAGTAAATGCAATCGAAAATAAAAATACAGACACTAACACGAATAAACGGAAGGTTGCGGCTTGGGCTGATTTACAAACAACGTTGGTACATCTTTTGATTTCTGCCTTCAATATAAAATTTTGCCTTTACCTGTAATTCAAAATCCTGTCATTTCTTTTTCAGGTTTAATTCAATGTGCGCTGGTATGAACCGCTCCATTACCCAGTTAAAATCGCAATGGAGCCTCATAAAAATCAGTGCGAAGAAAGACAAGACCATTGCTAGGCAGGCTCAAATTAAAACTGGCGGTGGTCCACCATTATCAGTGCCTAAAAAATATAGAGCGTTAATAACAAAAGGATTGGATACTATCTGCTTTACAGAAGTGCCACCAGCAAAAAATTATCAAATCATTTAGATTACGTTTTTATGTGATTACTTCTTTTGTTTTTTTAGGAATGCCGCCAAAAACCAATGCCGAAAGGCAAAAAGCTTACAGAGAACGACTCAAAATGGATAAACATGATGGAACAAAAATATTTTTATTAAAATAGTATGAATGATTACTCCCTTATTTTATTTCTAACCCCTTAATATTACCCCGTATTTGGGTGCATACTTACAAATATTTCGAATTGAATAAATAAAGAGCATTCACAATATTTCGCCTATGTATAACAAGCCTTATGGCCTTACTATTTCGTTACTACCGTTTCGTTACGTACATTTTTTTTGAGAAATACTCTTATGTCTTAAGCGCAACTTATACATAGTTTGCAACTTCTCGTAATTACATAGAATGCATTAAATGTAAATACCTACCTAGATTCCCGATTTACTACCGTGCCCGATTTAAGCAGTCTTAAAGATAATCCAGAAGGACGATAACTTTAATTTACCAGTTTTAGACCCGTATTCACAAGCTTAAGTGGAGCAGCAAATCGAACGCACAACGTTGAATAGAGCTCTGTGATTGATTCATGTGTTACCCTGTTCGTGCACGCGTACTGTGAGACCTCATAGTAATGTTTGTGAATACGGGCGTTAAAGATAAGAAGGAGGAAGGACAATAACTTTAATTTAAAAGTTTTAATCTCAATCGACCCATTAACCCATTTGCCAGCACTGCAGAAAAATTAATCTGTAAATCCAAGAGCCTTAAAATTTTAACGGATTCTAAAACAAAAATCGGTACAGCCCTTTAAACTTCGAAGCACCTGAAATAAGATTATTTCGGGGCAAGTTCCCTAAGCTCTTAGGGTGCTTTTAAGCTCCACTTAAGCAAAGCTTAATACCTCAATAATACTAGGAGGGAATGCGTAATGAAGTAAAATATAGCGGCCAAGTTTGACAAGTTGATGATTTGTTAATTGTGTGCTTAGTGGTTAATTAATGTAAACGTTATAGTTTAGTGGTTTTTGAGCGCGTGTAGTTTTACTTCTAAGGCAAAGTTAGGTGGTGCAACTCAGCCTTAGCATTTTCTTCTTTTGTGTAATCGTTTAACACAGTATTCATCATCACAATTAGAGATGAAACGGATATCCGGTAACTATCCGGTAGGCCGGATATCCGGCCTATATTTACTATCCGGCCGGATACCGGATAGTAACTCACTATCCGGCCGGATACCGGATATTAAAAAACTACGACGATTTCCTATTAACAAAATGAAATACATTAATCTTTGAGGTAAATATCAATAAAATGGCTTATAATAATGACGGCTTTTATTTAAAGTCCAAAAAGTTACAAAAAAGCCATATAAGGCCTTAGGACTTTAAAAAAACTAATTACTTTTTCTGGCCTATTCACTCTAATGACGAATACATAAATAGTAAACATCTGTTAATGTCGAAATATTGCCAAATAAAAAAGGTGATCTTTTTTCACTGATGGTCTGGTGACATGATGCATGCAGTTCAGTCAGATTACGCAGCAAGTAAACTAGGTTATTTAATTTTCGCTATTTAATCACACACTCACGATAGCAACCGAAATCACCCGAATTGATCTGCCCCCTAGACAAGTGGCAAAATCTGACATTATAATATTCGGACGGATTCGATTTTTGAAAAGTGTGACTACTCTAGTCTACTAATAGACCCACTGATCGCGTTCGAAGCACCTGTGCCACGGTAATACTATCTATACAGTATTCCAATTCGGACATATTTTTGAAATAAATGTCAACAGCCGCGCGGTACGTCACGGTATGACAACATGCGATAGGGCTGCTCTTCTACAGTAGGTACCCATTCTAATTACATCTGCCTACTTAGAATTTCTATCTAGTTTTGTGAATGTATTTTGTGATTGTAATTTTTTATTTTATTTTGACAAACAAAATAACTTAGTGAATGAAATAGGATAAAATGCATGTTGTTTTGTGATTAGTAGATTTAATTAAAAATTATATTTGGGTTAAGATTTAGAAATAAAACTTATGCGATCGTAAAATGTATGCGCCTTGACTGAGGTGTACAAAATGCTTGATTATTGTACAGGGTGTTAGGTAAATGGGTTTATAAGCCGACACTAGCCCATGTTAACATGTGCATAAATGGTATAGTGAAGTCAGAAAATTGATATCATCATTTTAATAAATGTAATTTTCATACAAATCTGATTTTATAAATTTTATTTCACTGACTTCACCATACCATTTATATGCATAATATGTTAACATGGGCTAGTGTCAGCTTATAAACCTATTTACCTAACACCCTGTATAAATAGGTAGTTGTAATTATTTTTATAAAAAAAGAGCGCTTACTGTTTCAAAAACAACACATCGTCCGTTTATTACTGTGGCACATTCGCGACACCCCCGACTTTTGCATGTCGAGCGCATACCGAGATTTGAATTTCGAAGGAAAGCTCGCGTTTCGTCCGTTTATATGCAGTTACAATACTGTATGATAATATTACCGTGCCTGTGCGGCGCTAAACTTGTCACGATATGCAACGAGACAATGGGCCAACTATCCGGCCGCCGGATATCCGGCTATCCGGCCTGGCAGCTGGCCGGATATCCGGTATCCGGCCAAACAACTATCCGTTTCATCTCTAATCACAATTCACTGCTAAATTGCTGTCCACTACGTAACGTAGGTGTCCAAGAACACTTTAAAGCACCTTTTACATTCAGCCACTGCCATCCTGAAATCGTCGGTCCATCACACATGTGACTCTTCGCTACATTCATAGTATTTCTCAGTGGCTTAATTTGACAGGACGTAGTCTCTAATCGAAAAATAATTTACTGTAGTTTTCGTTGTTATGTAGAATAACATTGAGCTTGATATATTTCTTAACTAAATGTATGAATGTACGAAAAGATTCGCAAATGATTTCAATGAAAGTTTCTTTCAAGGGAATCCATTGCGCACTCTGTCTCGAATAATATTTATTTTATAATATACGTAAATACCAAAAGGCGTGTCTGCGCCGTCAGCTGGAGAGGCGCCAAGTGGTACGCCGGCGACACACGGCGGCCGGTTGCGGACGTCACCGCGCATCGTGTTGCACTGATTGACGCGAGCAGTTTGTCCAGACTACAGATAGGTTGAAGTCACCGAAATATTCTCTCAAATATCTGACAATAGTGACTGAGTTTCTTGCGCTGCTTCTTCTCAGCACTGGCCCATTTATTATCCCGAAGCAGTGGTAGGTTTATACTGGGACGTGTAAATGTGATTTTTAAAAGTTTAAAAAAATAAATGAGTTTTATGAGTTCTTTTTTACCCGTTATTGAATAGAAAGATTTGAAAACTACTGTGAAATTTTCAGATGCCTGTGCTGGGGATTTATTCAGGAAAAAATTGGTCATAGAAATATTGGATTCAATTAGATTCCTAAATTATTAAAACAGTTTTTTCTCTGCTTGGTAAATGAAAAGGAATACTACGTATGTATTTTGAAGTTACATATTTATTTACGTACTAGACAGTTATAAATGATTCTACATAATTTGTAATGAGATTGCTAGAAAGTTATTTGAATGAAATGCGTCAGCAGGCCTGCCGTAAAATACCTAGGCACCAAAATACACTAACTAATTCGATTAGAAATTCTTAATCGAACTAAAACAAATCTAACTTACAACGTTTACTTTCCGAATTGTATTGACCAATAAAATCGGGCATAAACACCCGAGCCCGGTCGCAATAACGTTTGTGTGTTTACACAAATAAAGTTTTGTCTACATTTTTAAACGCATTACACCAGCGAGTAGGTGTTATATTGCGTTTTAAAGTGAAATTTGTGGTTTTTGCAAATTGTAACTCTATTTTTAATGGATTAAGGTGTAAAGTTTAGGTGATAAAATTTGTACGATGCGATCGTCACGCGACGCGTGATTTGGGTGAATTTCACGCACGTGTTTGTTACGAAAAGATAGAAATAGAATATGAATTCCGAACTTAGTTTAAAAAAAAAACTTGAAAAAAATCTAATTGCTTATGGCAGGATTCGAACCCACGACCTTTCGATTCGAAATCGATTGAACCTTAGTTTGAGAAGCGACTCTAATTTAGGTCCAATAAGCTCGATTCACACATATCTCACTGATACAGTTCCGTCAAAGTGTTCGCTCAGTTCAGTATCAGCGCTACAGTGTTGCGTCAGTGATTCAATTCATACATATCAGTACTGGGTGAATCTATAGATTGTAATCTAACTAGGTACGTCAGATTATAATCTGACGTAATTCACAATTTTACGGTGACATCTACAAAATATTTCTCTCCACGTGGACGAGCTTTAGTTGTGACTCACAGTTGGAAATAGCGAATAATATTGTCAAAGCTTTGCGTAAGACAATTTGACAGGAATAGAAGTACAATGAAAATGATATTGTGCCAAAATTTACATTGTTAGCAAAATTCTGTAGTACCGTTACAATCACGAACAGGTGATATAATTTTAGAGATTTCCTTCAGAGAATACTGGGTTTTACCCGTGGCTTTACTTGCGTGAAAATTAAAATGATCACAAAGTTATAAAATATGGTTAGCCCTTGTCCTTGCCCTGACGTGTCAATAATGATACTGTAAAGTTTTATTAAAAACTTCCTCCGTGGTTGAGGATTCCGGGTGAAGCTCGCTTCCACCTTCGACCTGATCGTCACTTACCATCAGGTGAGATACAGGCCAAGAGCTTCCTCGTTGTGGATAAAAATAAAAATAAACACATCCATCCTCACAAACTTTCACATTTTTAATTATTAGTAGGACATTCAATTGGTCTTTTTGATCTGTAATTACTTGTATTTTTCCGTCTTTTAAAGCCATACAATATTGATGGTTTATCAAACCATCAATATTAATGTGTTTTATGTACGAACTAATTAGGTAATCTTTGGAGAAAGAGAGAAGATTGTATCTAAGAAATCTTGTACCTACTAAGGTAACGAGTATAATTCATGGAAAAATAATAATTGAGTTGTATAAATATGTAATAGGCGCTCGTCTTACAGGTAAGTAATGATATTTATTGCTATAGAAAATTACATTTTACTGACACGTGTACGTAATATGTCAACGAAAACGTTCGAGAAAAACATATTCCAATATTCGAAGGGTAGTCGAACGAAAAATGTGGTCGATTGGTTTTAATGCTTGTATTTATTATTATTATAGGTACACTTATTATTTGAATGAGATGTAATTTTGTATTTGAAAAAATGGTAAAGATATATTTTTTTCATTGAAACGCAAAAAAACACTTATTCCCGTGGCCTCGCTCGCTATTTTAGATCGTTATAAATCAAAGGTTCTATGTTATTCTGGTGTATAAACAATAACACTGTAAAGTTCTATCCAAATCCGTTCAGTGTAGGATTAAAGAGTAAACACATCCATCCTCATAATATTTTTTCAAATTTTATAATATTAATAGAGCTGGAGTAAAATAAGTGCCTGTATTTTATTGTGAAATTTATTTCAACCCGAAATAAATATTGTAAAAGTTTAGGAAGGAACTTAATTTATTCATGTCAAGTAAAGAAAATAACTATTGTTTTAAATTCCTAAGAATTTGAGTACTTAGATTTAAAACACAAAATATTTTAGAAACACTTAAATAAGATAATAAAACGGTTACCAGGAAAAAATCCAATTACTTCGTTAAAAGTCCACTTTAGTAGAAATCTAAATAAATTCATAATACCTTTGTGCTTTTAATTAAACCATAATTACAACATGAACTTTGCTCTCAAATTTTTAACAATGAAAAAAACATGAATCTTGCAAAATATGAAAGTAAATAATATTTTTTTCTTGGAAAGTTTTCGGTGACTTGTAAATGTAAAAAATATGTTTTACCAAGAATGAGACTTCGTCTTTGTTTTTATTTTAAGAAACAAAAACATGAAATTGTTCGTAGTAAAAGACGTCATCGTAAATAATTGAGAAGAAAAATTGTTGATAAATTGTTATTTTTAACTACATTTTGTTACAGCCTTCAAAAAAGCTGAGTGTTTTTTTGATATCAGAAAATTCCTTATATAAATAACGCTGGCTTTTTCACAGAAACACCTTTTCCACAACAATGAAGTACTTTTTTTTCATTATAGAGATCTCTTATTTAGTTCCTTTTTCCTTAGTTTACATGAAAGAGTTTTATGCCCGTTTTCACCATCAATCCCTAATTTTAAAGCGACCTTTAAATAATATTAGGTAATACCTAACAGGAATTTCGTTTTCACCAACACATAAGGGACACCTTAGGCCTTATGGGGTCACTTTAAAACAGGGGCCCGATTTTCGGCCGCCTAAGTGTTGGGTGACAGTTATATCTATTGTCAATCACGCCTATTCGGCAGAATGGAAACTGAATTAAATTATTTTTTGGAGCTTTTTATGCAATTGAGACAGTGTAAACACTTTTTCACTCAAGTTTATTTAGGCGGCCACCAATGATATTATATAACTATAATATCATTGGCGGCCACATAATAATAATACAGGATTACATACGGTATAGATAGTAGATATTGGTCACTCATAACTTATCTCATAACCAAGCTATATTTATTTCTGGCTTCGTTTGTAGTCCCTAGAGCCTTATAATTAGATAATATAATAAAGATTTGATAGGAAGGAGGGCTGCACTAAGGCTTTCTTGGCCTCAGTGGGGGTAAATGAAACACAACGCGGACGGTTGATATCTGGTTTATTACTGTTATGCTATTACTATATACAAGATTTACACAATTCAATGTGTCCAGTCCAATGTGCCGTCGGTGTAGAATGCCTACGGTGCACGTTGAGGGTTCATGGGCCAGTCGGCTAGCACGTAGGTCGCGGTCGATGCTGACGTGCTCGTACAGTATCCTTGTGGGCAAGTAAAATTATAACCAATTTATCTTTTTCCTTGAGGGAAAAATTTGCTTCATTTCTTTTTTCCACTGTCGTTTTTATCGTTAAATCGCAACTACACACAGAACTCAACAAAATATCTATCAAAATCAATAAGTACATTTTTATTTTCATTTATTGTGGTGCAGCAGTCATCTTGACATTTACTTTTTTTAAGGCAAAGGAATTACATTATGCACCCAAACCACAGATTACATAATAGCCCAAATATCTTTTTTGTTTTTAATAATAACTCAAAAATACAAAAAGACATCAGTTTTGGTCAACTATTTCTTAGTTTTACTTTTATTTCATTTGTTTCTGTGAAATACGTAAGATATTCCCAATAAAATATTTTATTGGAAAGTACCGGTTTTTCAAACGTCACTAGGCGCACGAAGAAACGCCACCTGACAAAAGAGTCCCTACTTAGGTTTACTATAGCATGGTGAAAACGAACTTAGGTTAGTGGGCAGTTTAGGCGATCGTTTAACCAAAGTGATATTTAGTTAGCAAACGCTTAAGGGATCGATGGTGAAAACGGGCATTAGTTATTTAACTGAAAGGGATCTTTTTGAAAGGGTTTGATTCAAGTAATCATCTCGTTAAATCTAATACAGACATTGAAATCAAATGATGAGTTATCTGTTAATTTAGGAATATCTGAAGATACCTAACCCTACATGAGAGTTTATAATAGAAAAAACATAACCCTCCTTATGGCGCAATCGGGTAAGAAGTAAAAGGTAGAGTCAAGCGGTCAAAAAATCAGTTTATTGGTTAGTTCGTAATTGTGTGCCTTTTTATATAAAATTAATAAATAAAGCCACTAAATATCAAACTATAATAAAACAAGAAACAATAGAGAAGTCTGTAAGGGCAACTAAATAAAAAGTATCGATAAATGTCAGCTCTATGACCTTTGCATCATAATAATAAAAGCCCCTTACAAATCACTTTGTCGTGAGTCACGACAAGAAGTTGGGAGAAAAAGTTCGTGCGAGATTTTGTGACTCACATTGGCTTCCTAAATCCTAACTTTGGGATAATAATAATGATATTGCTTGAGCTTTATCGATAAAAGCGTGAATTATTGTGTTGGTTCTTGCAATAAATGTTTCGTTGTAAACTGTAGTGAGGTTTTCTACGTGCTTATAGTGATTAGTGGAGATGGTATGGAATGGTAGATGTTATCCAGTAGTAGGTCACGACTTAATATTCAAATTCAGATTTTAATTAACATCATCTGATTCTAACCTAATATTTAATGCATACTTTTCACCTATACAAACCTGTGTTTAGTAAATGAAGAATACAGGAAGGGTACCTACCTACTCTAGAAAGTAACAAATGCAACGCTTATAAATATTGATAACTTGGGAACGGTATGTGAATGTGACTAACCACCAACGTTAGCAAATATAATATCGATAAATTGATAACCGTGTTACGTCACTTACCTACTTAACTTTGGTTTTCTTAACCTCCACAGAATTGGCGTAACTTCTGGGTGTGATTTGTGGAACTTTTCGCGATTTGTGACCCTAACCCTGGCTAGCTAGGGTGAGATTTTGCCAACTTTGGCTTAGTAACTTTATAACAGTCAAGGTTCAATTGTTAATTGAACTCTGAACCTCTCGGGTCACTGGAATTTAGACAGACTTCGATTTTCTCTCCTAAAATCTGCGTAAAATATGCAAAATGTTATTAATACAAAGGTTTTTTTATTATTATCATCATCATCATCAGGTCATTGGTCTCCAATGCAAAAACACGACCATCCTCAATTTAATTAAATTGAGTCAAATGGAGTATTTAGGCTACACTTTCCATGCTGGCCAGACTAGGGAGGCCTGATTATAGCCTACTTCTCCCTTAGTCGAGAGGAGTGGGTTCCTGGGACCTTACGGCTTTCTACTATAATTTTATCCGAGAGATAGATCTGTACTGTAGTTTGCTAACTCAGTTCTCCACAGTGGAATTAGTAATTTGTTATTACACAAATTACTAATAGTCCCGTTAGTCCCTTGTACTAAGCTAAAGCTTTTGTATCACGAGTGAGCTCACCACAATAGTCAAGCGGCGGCGGGGACCAAACCCGCGTTTCCCGGATCACGAGTCGGCCAGTCCCACCCCTTCACCGTTCGGCTATCGTGGCTTAATTTTAATGTAGGTACTTGTAAATGATATTGTTGTGCGCCAAATAAAAAATGATATATTTCCACACGTCTTTCATAAACCACGTGCAAAAAAAGATCAATTTCGCTTACGGGACTATTCCCACCTCTCGTTCCCACCACTGCAACTCCTGTGTAGCCAGGATCTACAGCTTGACCGCCACAAAAACCCAACCAATGAAGGTCAAGTTTGTCCCGGGGAAAAGTTAAACTGTCATTGAACCCGCAACGAAATTAATCAGAAGAACATAGGAGGAGTTCGAAATTAAGGTTCGACTTCCCTCCATTGCAAAGCGGATGACAGGTGACAAACAAAGGTTTAAAACCTTTAAGAAAAAGATTATGCACCACGGACAATAAATTAAATTAAGGGGGCCTATCTTATGAGCAATTAGCAACTACCTGCCAATAATATTTTTCACAAAATCGCTTAAAAGCACGGAAATTTTTCCTTGTCGCGACAAGATCGGTGTAATAAATTGCGGAAACAGATGTATGTTGTATTGAATTAAGCATTATATCACGTTCATGTTTCCAAAGATCACACTCCCACAAGATATGATGGGCAGACTGCTCATGACTGACATCATCAGTGGAACACTCGCAAAAAGGAGACGGAACTAGTTTGAATTCGTGAAGTTTATGTTTAAAGTTGCCATGTCCCGTGAGGAACTGCGACGAGCAATGGTCGATTTCTAACCATCGCCTAGTTAGACGTTCGCGTACATTCGGGAAGAATTTATATAAGTGACGTCCTTTGACTGACGTATCCAGTAGTTTCCGTCGAGCGGCTCCTATAGTAGCTCTGTCAGCCCAAACTGGTGCACCATAGCAAATGGAGCTTAAATAAGTGGCCGAATATATTACTCGGAGGATTTTAAACGTTAGACCCCACGTCGAGGTTGAAATGTGACTTAAGGCATAAAAGTTCTTTTTAGCTTTTTCACCGATCTGTTTAATGTGCTCGACAAAACTAAAGTTTTTCTCTAAAATTAGTCCGAGATAGCAAACAGATTCCCGTTTTTTAACAGTTATTTCATTGAATTTAATGCGAGGCAAAACTTTAAGATTACCTTTTAATAGAAGCTGATAAGTTTTGTGAGGGGCAAACTGCAAACGATTTCTGTCTCCCCATTGAGATATTAAATTCAAGCATGTATCCGCTAGATTTTCAAGCTTTGATCTAGTGTCAGCCTCTATTAAAAGGAGACCGTCATCAGCGTACCCGGTTAACGAACAGCCTTCGGGTAATGGTAATGCTAGAAAATCATCGAAACCCAAATTCCAAAGGTAGGGCCCTAGGACCGATCCTTGGGGACAGCCGCGCGTGAGCACCTTGAATTCAGCATGATGGCCGAGTTTTAATTTAGTTGTACCGTTACAAAAGTACGAGTGCAGTCTGTAGTGAATATATATTACTATAGCATCCACGAACTTTCAGTTTTAAGAGCAGGATCGGCCACCAAGCATTGTCGAAGGCACCTGAAATATCGAGGAATATTCCTACAACGTACTTTGCCACCGAGGACGTCACTTTTTGTCTGACAGATATTACTGCATCTGCAGTAGACTTCCCGGCGGTAAAGCCAATTTCAAAGATCAATTTCGCTTGTCACGCTTCCTCGTTTTATTTTCAGCATTCATACCTTTGATTAGTTAAGTCAACATGCATGACCGCCTCCATTAAACAACGGTTGCATGCCAAAAGCACTCGGATTCCCCATTTCGTTTTTAAAAGCTCCGATAAAACCCGGCGTTGTTTGATGTGGTTATCATTTCATTAACGGTGAATGTCATAGGTATAAATGACAAATATTTACGTCATAGGTAATGTTACTCCAATGGACAGTCACGAGCACTGACGTGATAATATCACGTAATTTATTCCACTGCACTATGGTTTAAATTCCAATGAAAACTTATGATAATTTTGCAAGTAATTTACTCGCAGTTTGGTGTAGATTTTTTTCCGGAAAATATACCACGCTACCATTGAAAGCGCGTTGAAATATGTGAATAAAATAAAATTACCCAGTTGATAACAAATCGTCGGAATTATTATTATTGTGGGTATTTATTTAAGTTTAATTGAGCACATTTAATTATAATACGCGGATGGCGCTGGATGATGGCCGCCACCGGCCTCAATCGCAATCGGCCATTGGGGAGGCCTATGTTCAGCAGTGGACGTCCTATGGCTGAAATGATGATAATGGTGATGATGAATTATTATACCGGATTTCTGAGTTGAGTAGATCAGCCTTTTAACCAGCCAAGGTCATGTTACAAACTTAATATCGTCTAATTCATTTTGACGGTAACAAAAACGACATATTTCGTTACCCTAATTTCGCTAAGCATAAGTGAAACCTCCCGATCCAATTTATAAAGATCACCTTAAACACGACCGGAAGCAGCTGGGGTAATTTCAATAAA
Organism: Ostrinia furnacalis; assembly: GCF_004193835.3. Classification (NCBI taxonomy): domain Eukaryota; kingdom Metazoa; phylum Arthropoda; class Insecta; order Lepidoptera; family Crambidae; genus Ostrinia; species Ostrinia furnacalis. The sequence goes on from NW_021130897.1 coordinate 127,695, forward strand.
TTAGAGGGCACAGTCTTTTACCGGAAGGCGCACGTTTCTCATTTTGTAAAATGGACCGTAGGTTAGGATGGAAGCTGAATTAAAAGTCTACCTTTAATTCAATGGTTTGGCAATTTTCTGGATCTTCAGCACAAAAAAAAACGTATAATATATCATCTATCTAATATTCCTTGATGTTTCTTCATGAGTGATAGAACAAATACAACCGGCCATGTCAATGTATTACATTTACGCCCGCATTCACAAAACATTACCATGAGGTCTCACAGTGCTCGTGGACGCTGTGGTCCAACCAATCATAGAGAGCTGCCCAAAAAAAAGACCTAGTTTTCTCATCCTATTCTATATATACTACACAAGACTTCCATACACAAGATACATCAACATTGGACACGTTCTAACACAGAAAGAAAGAAAGAAAACGTTTATTTGGCGCACAATAAAAAGAAAAACAAATAAAAAAGCTCAACATAATTAAAATTAAACTTTTTAGTTTAAAATAACACAAAACACAGAGTAAAAAAACGAATAAAGTACAATTACATACGCGAATGTTCTTAGTACCTACGGAAGCGCCTACTGTTCTTGCTAGCTTATAAATAGATGGTTACAAAGCAGCTAGTTAGCCCTCCAGTTCGGTTACTACGCGAGTTTTTATAAAATAAACAACCGCTCACCGCTACACTCTGTTTTTGTATGTTTTTGCCAAAACGCTGGAGTGGTATAGTCAGATATAAAAATAAAAGTCCAATATCCAACTGTGGGATGAGTGTGTGTGTTTACATCAAACGTGAAAAATTTTATGAAAATGTTAGTTTTTGAAGGTTTCCCGCTAGGGGCGCTGTACAATCCGTCATACATTAATGTCATTTTTGACGCGCTCACTAGTGAGCGCGTTTGATGTAAACTCACACTAGGCCCTCTGAATCAGTAAAATACGGTCTCAAAAGATGTGAACGAGAAATTAATAAATCTATGTAGGGTAAACCACCCAATTATTGGCACTTTAAGCAGCTACTTCACAAAACCAGTAAAATTTGCATGTAAAAATATGTTTTATCAAAGAAAAAAACATTTATATTGGTCTTTTAATCTTTGCAGAATATTATAAAGTACTTATCATTAATAAATTAAATCATTTATTCAATATAGTGTACCTTTTAAAAAAATACCTCAAAATACCAGTTCCTGGCATAGGCAAACCTTTTATTGGCAGTGATAATTACCTATTATTGGCACTGTTCTCGCAAGACTGAAAAATAGCTGCTAGGTCTTATGTAGAGGTTTTAAAGAGATTCATGATAGAAATAAACAAAATAAAATCCTTTGTTATAAGAAAAGTAACATTTATTTGTATAGGAACATACCATATCAGTTCAAACGCTTATATTTAAATATGGTTTTAAACTTTCCATAAACACTTTTATCAAATCTTCTTTTCTCTTCGGAAATACTTTTTTGTTACTGATTTTTATTTTATCCAGTTAACAAAAAGTTGTTCTTCCTCGTCAGTTAAAATTGTGAACAGACCGGGCTTAGAGCGATGATCAGGATGTTTCAATCTGAATTGTAAAGTAGACCGTGGTACCACTTTCAAAGCCTTTCAAATGCTTATTCCACTAATCCCGGGGATTAGTGAACTTTTTATTCATTAATCCCCGCTAACGCCAATGGAGCTTATAATGGAGATTAATGAACTTTTTAGTTTATTTTATTTTTCTTTATTCAAAAAACTACGTTAAAAAATAAAATACTAATGTAAGAATCATGTACCTTCTATTTATTATTGGATAAGAACTCACTTATTGATTATTTTTATAATCAAATTAAATTAAATTTAAACCTGATTACAAAGCTATTAATTTACACCATTTTTATCTTGTTACATCTTGGCCCAAATTTGTATGTAATCGTTTCCATCTTCTTTTAAATGATGAATGGGAAATAACGATTCAATATCCATAGTGATTTTGGTTAATCAGGTAAGTGTTAATTTTTTTTAAGTATTGTAATCAGTCTTAAATTTAATTTAATTTGATAATAAAAAAAAATAAGTGAGTTCTTAACCAGTAATAAATAAAAGGTACCTGATTCTTATATGAGTATTTTATTTTTAACGTACTGGGGATTAATTAACTTTTTAGTTCTTATTAATCCCCATCATAAACTCAATTGGCGTTAACGGGGATTAATGAACAAAAAGTTCACTTATCCCCGTTGACGGGGATTAGTGGAATAAGACTTTGAAAGGCTTTGAAAGTGGCTGAAAAGATAATATTTTTTATTGGCACCTTTTTAACCAATTTTTGACACACGTGCCAATAAATGGATTTTATATAGTTGGCAGTGGGCCAATATTTGGATTGGTGTATCCAAAACGTTAAAAAAATATTTAAATTCAATTTAAACTCAATTTTGAAACAAACTAGGTATAATTTTTAATAAACTAAAATTATTTTAAATACCCTTTTATTGGCATGTGTGCCAATAAAATGGATAAACAGATTTTACGCATACCAAATGTTGGCACACCACAAATAATTAAAAGTTGGCGGTTAAATTATAAAATAATGTTTTAAAAAGGCAGTTAATATATTCAATAATAAGACAAAATGATTATGTATAGGGACAACATAATAGATTTGCATTTTTTTAAAAGATTATGATAGCTATTACCTTAGTAAAAAACGAATATTTCGATTGTTATTTTCGTACAGGTCCCGGTTTGTCAAACAAATGGTTGATGCGCCGCGATGTTAGAAAAAATAAAAAATGTGTGTAGCCAGTTGAGTAATAAATGATATTACTGTACAATTTCTACTAAAAAATATAAGGTTTGGCTACAAAAAACCTTAATATTCTTAAAAAACTGGAGCATGCCAATAAATTGGTAGAGTGCCAATGATTGGGTGGTTTACCCTACCCTTCTGTGATGACAGCTACAAATGCCAATATCTTACCTATTGGCCATCTGTTAGTTTGATTTTAAAGATTTATTAAATCCTCTTCTCCTTTTTATTGTGTGAATTTTCTTATCTTTCTCGACCAATATGAATGTTGACACATATTATAATGTTACTCCTACAATTAAAGTAAATGTAGGTATTTTTAATCAATTTAATATACATGTCAAACTACACAATTTTTGAGGCCATTACATGGCCACAAAATATTTTTTTTTCCTGGTAGTGTAACATTTTCTATCGTAAAACTGATGCACTCGACTACTTGTATTTTTATTACGACTGTACCTAACGTGTATTTTTACGCGATCGCGAATTTGCTGGTTTATGAAAAGATAAACAAACAAAATTAATCAATCTGCACAGATATATTTTATACACTCCGCAAAATTTGCCTCGTGCGAGCCACTATTTTGAATGGAATATTTTTTAAAGTTAGGTGTAAATGAAACAGTAGATTCCTTCTTAAAATTTTATATCGTAAAGTTTCAACAAAATCCGTTCAGTAGTTTTTGCCTAAAAGAGTAACAAACATACATCATGACATCCTAACATCCATACAAACTTTCGCATTTAGGATTCCTAACTATTTATTGGATATTCCTAACTATGACTTCATACTTCTGTACTGTAAAAGGCAATCGTTTTTGTCTGATCGGTTGAAATACAGTTAAACCACAGGTTACACGGATAGCTATTATGACGTAGGCATCCCTTAAAATTTCGTAAGTGAAAAAAGTAAATTTTACAGGAGAGCCATTTTAGTGGCCAGAACCATATTTTTGGGTCATATCTTCTGACCTACTAAAACGAATTTAATGAAATTTCACATTTAGCCTTAACATGTAATGCTTTTGCTACTGCTGTTATCAATTTTTATATTTTTCTTATATATTTTGAGATATTACGCATTGCCCTTTTACGTCGGCATATTTCTATAATTTCATGTATATTGTTCAACGTAAAGAGACTTAAATGACAACGTAAGTATAATATTTTAAGCGATTACTCTCTTTATTTATGCATGTAATTATTTTAATTGTTATCATGTGCTATATCAATAATAAATCAGTTAGAAAAAGTCGTTTAATGTACCGTTTTACGTTTTAACGCAAATACGCCCATATACTGTGCTCGAGATTTAGTTAGGTCTTTTAACATAATGTGTCATATTTTTACAAAATACTAGCTGACCCGGCGAACTTTGTTCCGCCTTAATGGCAATAAATAAGCAGACTTTTTTTTTAATTTCGAACGGGATAAAAAGTATCCTATGTCCTTCTCCTGGCTCTAAACTGCCTCCCTGACAATTTTCAGCTAAATCGGTTCAGCCCTTCTTGAGTTATAAGCGAAGTAACTAACACGACTTTCTTTTATATATATAGATAAATAACTTGAAAAAATCGAATTGCCTAAGGCGGGAATTGAACCCACGATGCCTTAGGCAGTTCGATTTTTTCAAGTTATTTATAATTTTCAAATTAGTTTGAGATGCGACTCTTAACGCTAAAAATTAAATAACTATATAATGTGTCATAATTTATAAATAAAACAATTTGCTAAATATTTTCATGGCTTTATTTAAGATTTGGATTATAAAAAATATATGTTTATGTAAGCAACTACTCGTATAGATTGACGAATCGTATGATTGGGCTTTATACGTGGCGTAGTTTTGCACATACGCCTATTTGCCTCAAAATTTTATTTTGTATCTAATGGAAAAAAAATTTTTTTTTCTTACTGATGTTATAGATTAGAGCAAAGTGAAATCATTGCTTAAATAATTGGAAAAAGGCGTAAGCGGCAGTTTCGCCCTTATACGTAGGAGCCATCTTAGGGTTGAAAAGGGAGTCCAAAGTTTAATGCGAGCAAAGTCGTTAACAAAAGCTAGTTAAGCCGGTTTGACTAAAGATAATAATAAAAGCTGGAAAATCGTTATTACAATAATTAAAATAATAGCCTTTGTGGCCTTCGGCGAAACTGATACTTTACATAATTTATTAATTAACGAAATATGGCTCTATAAAAGGCTCATCCAAAATAGCAGCCGGTAATTTTATTGAGATATTGTAAATTAAATGAAAACACTGGAGTAACGGAGCCCGTTGTTTGCGTTATCTTTTCGTTACCTACACTTCCCCTATACAAACCTTTACTTTGATAATCATTTTTAGTTCATTATTTTCGGTAAATAATTATCAATGACGATTTTTGACGGCCTGTCTGATGGTTTTTGTAACTTACGAGTAAAAGTATGGAATTGTGTTTTGTTCCAAGCCATTTTAAGAACTTAATTCCTATATATGTATGGTATCAATTTAAAGTATCTAATATTACCTTTAAAATGGTAGCATTTTTGTTTATCTTCTATTTTTCATTTAGTTCTTACGATCGTTCGGAACATATAGGGTGGTTAGGTTAGGGGTTAGGTTATAACTCTTTGCATGTCGGATATTTGATTCCACGTATGACTAATATTTATCAGGCTTTGCAGCAGAACATTTCCAGCGTAACTTTTTGTTTAATTTCAACTGCATTTCATACGGGAGCTTTAATGTTAAAATTGTTTCGGGAAATGTAGTTATTTGTTATATTGGAATTTGTATTTGTATTTCCATACTTAATAGTTCGTGACACTGAAAGTAGCTAAAAAGTTCCGCAACACGTCTTTGTTACAATTGGAATAAGGTTATACAATCTTTGCCACTTTGGGTGTAACGAACTATTTGACGATAACTGTACTATAGAGTACTATGCTGGAGATCACGGGTTTGATTTCCGTTAAATATCTACGCACGTATTTGTGAAAAGAAGTAATTAGGTACGTGCAGGATGTTTATATCCGTAGTGTAACCTACCCAAAGTAAAGTACACTGGGTGGGTTTTAATGGCGGTCAAATGGAAGACCTACTATAAAGGAGTTACTTTGAGGGAACAAGAGTTTGGAATAGTCTCGTTTTCTTAATAAATAACTCTACTAAGTTTGGGACTAGATGACGTTTTAAAAATGATATTGATTTGATTTTGGTTCCAATTTTACTGGCACGTAAAATAGTTTTATTTACACAATATTGCCTCTACAAAAGAAATCCCCCAAAGCGATATGACGCGATATTCGTTCAAATATCGCGTTTCGTACCTTTGTCAAATCACTTCCTCCAATCAAAAACGATTCGTTTCGTGCACCACGAAATCACCTGAACTCAAATAAAAAAGGTTTGGTTCTTAATACGACAGCTATATCGTCGAAAATTGAAGGGATCGCGTGTTTGGATTGTCAGGACTTCACCCAATTTCCTCTTCAAGTTTACATGTTGCCACGATACTTTGAGACATACGCGCGTATTTACAAACGATGCTTGCTTAAGTGAAGCAGCAAATCGAATGCATAGCGTTAAATAGAGCTCTGTGATTGGTTCGTGCGTCACCCTGTGCGTCCACGCACACTGTGAGACCTATTAGTAAAGTTTGTGAATACGGGTAATATACTTATGTTGTTTTCTTATAGTAAACCATATTGTTTTTGTTTCAGGTAAGAAAATCTACAAGTTTTAAAAGAGAACATCATCATTTTACGCCAGTAGGTAAGTAACATAGTAGGTAATACTCGTAATTTTACACACTTATTAATAATTTAGCCGACGTATAAAGTATCTCTTTTTAAATTTAAATATGAAATACCTAGGTACCTCTTTTTATTAAAATGTTTGATATTATTGTAACCGTGAGCATCAAATTATATTAATATATCATTCATTGACATTACTAAAATAATAATAATATTAATTTATGAAACGAATCATCGCATGATTCGGCAAACCATACTCTTTATTCAATATTTTATTCATCATATCAAATTATGTTACTGAAACGTTACATTATCAATTAAGCTAATTATTTTAATACTAGCGACCACCCGCGACTTCGTACGCATGGACCACGTTTTACTTTAAAAGGGTGCAGGTGGAGTTTCGTAAAATCCGTTCTTAGTGGATGTTTACACCGTATAAGTAACCTTGAAATACTTGCAAAATTTCAAGTTTGTAGGTGTTTTACTTTCTGAGATTTCGTGATTAATCAGCGAAAAGATAAAGCATTCTTTATTTAAATATCATCATCATCATCATCATTATCTCAGCCATAGGATGTCCACTGCTGAACATAGACCTCCTCCAATGTTTTCTATGTTGCCCGGTTGGTAGCGGCCTTGTTAAAAAACTTAGGGTCAAATGGGCGAAATTGTATTCTTAAAATGACCTTATCTATACACCTACGAAGTTTGTCTAATCTTCCGCCAAACACCCTGTATATCAATGATAAAACAATATGACCTATATTTTTCACAAGCAAAATGTTTTAATTAATAACCCTTTGCATGTCGGATATTTGATTCCACGTATGACTAATATTTATCAGGTTTTGTAGCGGAACATTTCAGGCGTAACTTTTTGTTTAATTTCAACTGCATTTCACACGGGAGCTTTCATGTGAAAATTGTTTCGGGAAATGTAGTTATTTTTATATTGGGATGGTTATTTACGTTTGACGCAATAAAAGTTTGAATTTTGTTTCAATGTGTTGTTTTAATACAATAAATAAAGTTATAAATAAATAAAATATAATCAAAGTATGAAACAGAGATACCTACAGTTATTTTTGTATTTATAACAAGTATAGAGTGTTACTTGTTGTGATGTCCTTGCAGGGTTCAACTGTTTTGGTAAATATCTGTATGTAAGTAATGAATCAATTAATAAATTAATTATGAATTCAATAATAATTATTTATTTATTTATTTATTTAATGAAAGAAACATACAGCTTTTATATTACATATAGGTACAGGAAAAAGTTTAGTTTATTCATAAGCCAAAAAAGTTTCCAATGTTATGTTCGTAGACAGTCATTATATCTATGGCATCTTCCTACCTTAAACCAAAACTAATTCCAAATTTATCAAGTCAGCAGATCTTAACCGAGTTGATTTACTCGAATAACAATCGAGTTGATTTACTCGATTAATAGTTCCGATCCGATTAAGCAGTTCCAAGTTTCGGTAGTTCACAATGCGTCGAACTTCTAACGAGGTCTCGTCGCGTGCAGTCCCCTAAAACAATAGAAGGTCAGAGTTCAGGGCCGTATTTGGGGGGTTACCTGAAAAACATCCGAAGTGTCGAATGCTGCCATCTCTTTCACGCAAAGCGAGATGCCAGTATGAGCAACGGTGACAGGTATACACCCGATACTACAAGAACAGCGCTTTGGAGAAGCCTTGCAGGGCCGTATTTGTTGGGGGTTTACACCGAAAAATATCCAAAGTGTCGAATGTTGCCATCTCTCTCACGCAAAGCGAGTTGCTAGGATGAGCAACGGTGACAGGTAGACCCGAAAGTCCGAAACTACATGAACAGCGTTTTGGAGTAGCCCTTCAGGGTCGTAATTGAGGGTTTAATTACAGTCTTAGGGCTGGAGGTCGGAGGGCTCGATCTTAATCCGGAGGTAAATTGAAAAGGCATTCTGCGGTGTGCCTAGGTTTGTTGGGGGTTACATTAAGCTTGAAAATCTGATCGTATGATAACTTGGAAGTAATTTTGTATTTCGGAGGGCATATGTTTAGTCTTCGGTCTGATTGAACCGAGTCCGTGGATTATGTATCGTGTAGTATATCATTTAGGACTCATTTGGATCATTTTCCGTTATTTCCCATTTTAACAAAATTTAAATCCATACTTTTCACCACTGTTAATCGGCATCTGAAATATATTTACTAGCATTTCAAGTGCATATTCGTTAAACTTAACCAATACAACTTGTAGCAAAAGCACTTACGACATTTAAGTTAAACTAACTGCTCGAATCAATTTATCCCTGGATACGGTCCTGAACAGTCAGCTCGACCGAACATTGAATTGGTTGGCCAGAGAATACGGTACCATTACCTTTGTTCACAACAGAGGTGGGTATGGTAACGTCAAACGTAGATTTAAAATGCCTTGGGATGTCTTGAACACTTGCATGCTTAATAAAGAGGTGTTATGATTAACTGATCCCCTCTCTAAGGGCTAGAGAGGGCTATTCATACCGAGATGCAAACTGAGGCTGGTTATACATACATCTATGTTAACATTTCTTGAATGAAATTCAGTTTGCAGCTTTATAAAGTTTACTTAAGAGTAGGCACACCGTTGATTTTTCGTCGGCCGATAGTTTAGTCGGGCAGTTGATCAGTATGGGCATGTATGGGAGTGCGCACACTACGCCGATTCGATTTGGCCGATTCTTCATACAAATTAAAATCGGGCACAACTATCGGCCAACTAAAAATCAACGGTGTGCGCCTACTCTTAAACTTGTTTGTAAGTACAGAAATTACACAAAGTAAAAATGCACACCGTGCTTGCTCACATCGCAAACAGGAAGAGCGAGACAGGAAGTTGAACGCGAGAAAATCTTGTCTATGAAAACCATAATCTACAGTTTAGGTTGTCACCACGCAAAGACATCATTAAATATACTGCATACTAACAATCTATAATTAAAATATGTGTTTAAAGGACGTTTGCTGCTGAACATAGGCCTCCCCAATGATTTCTACAACGCCCGGTTGATAGCGGCCTGCATCCATCAATATGTGTGTGTTTCTTGGTTATAAAAGCAAAAGGTAGTTTGAATTAGTTCGTCAGTTACATAACTTATAATGCAAATTGACAGAGTTAAAGCGCGCCAATGCTCATAAGTAGTGACCCTTGACGTCACTGCATGGTAAAAATTGTAGCACACCGTGACATCAGGCGGAACTTCAACGCACCATAACTTTGTAACTTGTTTAATTGTCAATATGTGTCCCTACACAACAGTGACTTATATTTATGTGAGTGAACCTACTAAATTTTTCTGTACAGTTCACTTACAATAGATCGATTCAATTACGCATTGAGAGCGGAGGTTCTATTCTCAGTCAGTCCACTTTTCAATTTGTTAGGAAATATTTGATTAAAGAGCACTTCTAGGATATAAAGCTTAGTTTGGATTGAGATTTAAAGCCATAAGAAAAGGTACGTAATTTTGATTTATGGTGGGGGGAACAATGAGGGTTTTCGCGTATGAAAAATCCGCCAGATGGCAATACGTAGACGCAAGGTCCAAATGCTGCATGATTGGTTATTTTTGACATGATATTAAAAGATATGTCAAAATCCACCAATCACGCAGCAGTCAGACCCCACATCCACGTCCCGCCATCTAGTTACAAAATATTATAAGCCTACTGGTCTTATAATATTTTGTAACTTTCACATGGAATGAATTATAAAACAACGATTTTAAATATCATTCTCATAACACAAATGTACGCTTATGATACAAAAATCGTTTTCCAACTACTGAATGTAAAAAGATATATCGAAATAATTTATTCTCAGAACAAGGTAAGCTTCAGCAATTATTCAGTGAATAATAAAAATGTTATGAAGGTAATAAACTCACCGGTTCTTTTTCCGATCCAAACTATTTTTCGAAGTGGAACCAATTTGGTACTTACAACTTTAGTAACCCCTTTTTATTATCCTTATAAAACCATTAACCTTTAACCCAAGTTTCATTTTTCCCTGCCTCTTTATAAATATCATACACAACTTCACCTTTGTGAAATGACCCGCTACGGCCGTAGTACGCAAGTGTCGGCCTCCGTAGCGCGTAGCGGGTATGACGTAGTCGCTACGTCACTCGTAGACAGCTACGTCATCGTAGCTTGGAACGGGCGCGAGGTTACGCGGTAAATTCTTACTACGTTAAAAAGTTTATTTTTAAATAAGTCCTAAGTATACGCAATTCAAACGCGTAATTTCAATTGTTAGGGTTTTGTTATGAATGACGCAAAAAGTTTGTAAAAAAAATAAAAAATATGGAATTTCTTTTCTTCTTCTTGTCGTGTCGACAACAAATCTATACAGTGTCAGCCAAAAACTCCGCTACAAGAGTGGTGACTTTGATTTAAAATCATGCCATTTTTGCTACTTCAACAATTTTTATTTAAACTACAGTATAACTTAACCTCGAACTTAAAGCAAGGTTAAGCGTTTTCTCTTTTATTTATGCGGTAAACCAACATTTAATTTAACGCAAGTCAGCGTATATTAGGGTCAAAACCCAACGGTTTACCCATCTTAAGTTAAAGTGAACCGACGGGCCGTCGGAGCACGTAAGAAACCTCTCGAGCATGAAAACCGATTAGCATAACGGTTAGTGTTCCGAGGTTTGAATTAACATAATTTTGTAGAAGAAAATCCAACTTTATTATAGAAATTGGGTCCTGATTGATGTTTCTGTCTAAAAGTGTGTGCAAAACTCAATTTAAACTAAAGTATTTTGACTTATAGTCATGCCCTAAGGCTGATTTACTTACACGTATTAAGTAGGTAAATAAAAAACTTAATTTTAAGTGATTAATTGCATGTAAACACAGAATTTAGTAGCAAGTTAAAATTTAGTTCTTAAAAGATGTGTTTACATTGCAATTTAATCACTTAAAATGAAGTTAAAATTAAGTTACCTACTTAACAACTTAATACGTGTAAATCAGCCTTAAAATTGCTCTCTAAAATTATTAATTTTTGTTTCAAATTCGCCCTTAACTACATAAGATACCATGATGTTTACCTTGACGAGCTGTCGTTTGTACAAAAAACTAATAAACAAATAAAAAAATATTCGTAGACTAAAAAAACATCTATCAACCTAAAATGTTAGCTTAAAAAACTACGAGCTTTTTCCGGAAAGCATAATAGGCTGACGATATCTCGCGTAAAAGCTGGCGTAACCGGAATGGAATGACGCGGGCGTGGCTCACAAAAGCTCTCGTAGGGTTGCCAGGTCCAAAAACACAAAAGCCGGACTCTGTGCTTCATTTGGCCAAACACTTTACCCTAAGGGCTATATTTCGCGGCGCAACCAGTCGCCGCTACCAACAAAATGTATGCAGCTTTGCGCAACCAAACGGACACCAGGTGAGTAACTCTCTATAGAGCTGTATACATTTTGTTGGTAGCCGGCGACTGGTTGCGCCGCCATGGTGTCCCGGTGAAATATAGCCCTAAAAGCCGGATATTAGTGTCATAGCTCACAAGTGAGTACTATCATCATCGGTTGCCCAACATCCTGATGCGTGCGCTTCATATCTGTGGCTCGACTTTCGCCTGGCGTGGCAGCCAAATAAAAAGCCTAACAAAATCCGGACAGGCCGGACAAGGCCGTAAAAAGTCAAACATGTCCGGCTAAAACCGGACACCTGGCAACCCTACTCTCGAGCTAATGGACCGCCTCCCACAATGCTTTCCACTGCTTAAATAGACGTTTGCATGGAATATGCTATTTGTGATATTAATAGGGATAATGCTTGCTATAGGCAACACTGAAGGAACGCCATTTGATTACCCTTTTTTTGTACAACGGAGAAGATCTTGGACTGTATTTCATCTGCAAGTGATGATTAGGTTTAAGGTAGAAGCGACGTCATTCAGTCAATTGAGTGGACTTATGCCCGTTTTCACCATCAATCCCTAATTTGTAAGTGACCCCTATGAAAACAAAATTCGTGATATGTGTTACCTTATGGGTCACTTAAAAATTAGGTATTGACGGTGAAAACGGGCATTAGGCTTCGTTGCACACCTTATTTTAACCGTAACAATAACATTAACCGGTGCTTTTAGTATGGAGTTTGACAGATTTTTGACGTTTGTCAAAGTTAAAGTAAGATGGTTTAACTTAGCCTTCGTTTGTTTCAGCCGAAAGACGTCCACTACTGGACAAAGGCCTCTCCCAAGGATTTCCACAAAGACCGGTCCTGCGCCGCCCGAATCCAGGCACCTCCCGTGGTCTTCACCAGATCGTCGGTCCACCTAGTGGTGGCCTGCCCATACTACGTCTTCCGGCTTTTACGTGTGATTTGCCAACAAATGGGCAGTTTAATGTAACTAATTATCCACTCTGCGTTCTAAGTATACAAGTACGACTACCCCTTATGTACTAAGGGGTAGTCGTACTTACTCTACAATACTGACGAAACAAATAAAATAACATGTACTCATAAGTACAACAATTAAAACCGTAACCACAAATGTAACCGATTAAGGAACATTTTTCAATAAACGAGTAAATTGCATCGAGCTATCAATGCCTATACATTTTTAAATCAACAAACCAATGAACAATTCAATTGAACCACCGAAAGTTGTTGAAAACGAAAATCAAAACTACCACTCGCTTTTCCCAATGGAACTGGAAACTGGATATTTTTCCATAAATTGAATGTTACTTTTTACTTTTTGTGAACACAAACTTGTGAACCGTGACTACCAGTCATGTTAACTACGGATAGTTTATTTTTGTATTTGAAATGTGAACGAACGAAATGTTTCATAATTGTAGGCATAAATAATCATATTTAGTATAATAATGAAGTTAAACAAGTTGTAATAAACTTTAAGATAGCACTGGCTTCTCATTCACAATAGATACTTTAGCAAGAAGTAGGATACAATGCGAGTGTTTATTTTTAGTTTTAAGCACAAACTTTTTCATAATATATTAATAATCATCCCATAAAATCAACTCTAATAAAATAGCAATAGTAACACATTGACGAGCTTTCAAATTACAGATTCATTTTAAGTCCTATTTTTATATTTCTCATTTAATCTACTTTAATGGCTCAAACTCCAAACTAAACAACGATCAACTCCACAGTAATCTTCCGCCTATTTTCAACGCCAAAGAATATGTCCTAGAGCTTTCAAAACAGTCTGTCTATCTACCCACAGCCAGTCTTCAATGCAGAAAGCTATCGCCTCCGGTCCCACCCACATTTATTTCCATCTCCAATTTCCTGGAGCTCCCCGTTGCATATGACACACGCCTCAGACTTAACGGAGTCTATGCCAGCATTTTTATGTTATGTGTCCAATTGAAAAGAACCTTTACAGTTCGCGAGGCCTAAGCTGAGCTTTGCATTTGTGAGTGTACATGGATAGTGTAGGTGTGACAGTTTATAATATTACCGCTTTTTGGCAATCGGTCTGAGGCGCAAGTCCGTCGCGGACGCGGATCTGTCACACTTTACTTTTTGTACTGGTAGCAGCGCGACTAGTAGGCACTTATTTTGTTTTTGTGTTCAATTTTTCCATACATTTTTGCGATTTTTTCAAGAGTTTTTGTGTGACTCTACTTTTGGTGATAACTCGCACAAATGCAAAGCTCAGCTTACGCCTCGAAACTATACAAAATGTAACGTATATTGACCAAAAGAAACACTGACACGTTTTTTTGCGCCATGGGATTTATAAAACATAATTTTAGAACTTATTTGATGTGAAAATTAATTAGTGTTCGTTCTTTCTTTCTTTCTTTGATCTAGTATGACGGGGATATAAACGTGAAATTGATCAAAGCATACACTTCTGGATCTAATTATAGAAACCCTACATGAATACTAAAGGAAATTAGAGGAGAAAATTGCTTATCCTGATTTATTTACAAATGATGAAAAGTTTTATTTAACCTTTAAGTAGGTATATAAAACACATGTACAATTGTACAGTGGAGGTAAAGTTTGTAATGTGAGTTTGTTTGTGGTTTCACTTCAACATTAGTAAGTTATTTTTATTCCTGAGCGGCATAGAGTATTGTACGAGTATTCATGGATGTCTGGATGTTTGTTACACTTTCACGCAAAAAGTACTAAACGGATTTTGATGACACTTTACAGCATTATTGTTTATAACCCAGAATAACATATAGGCTATAATTTATGACGATCTGTGACAAACTAAATTTCACGGGGGTGAAGCCGTGGGCAAAAGCTAGCTACTAATAGTCCAGTTAGCTTCTCGTACTAAGCTAAATATGCTTGTATTACGAGTGGGCTCACCACAATAGTCGAGCGGCGGCGGGGTTCGAACCCGCGTTCCTCGGATGTGGAATCGGCTAACCCACCCATGGTTCTTCCAACCTCACGGCGTACGAACCGAATCTCGGGAGAGCGCACGGGTACTTGCTCTGGGCTCTTTTCCCCGTGCGCTTTGCTTGACTCCCTACAAATTTCTCTGATCCATGTCCCTTCTCATAGTCAATTCTCCCCCTTCTGCGGCTTGACACCACAAATACGGTACTTCGCGTCGGGCTGCTATCGTTGATAAATGTCATCACTTCTTCTCATAACTTCGCCTGATTGTGTGCCAGGAGTGCGCGGACTCGCGCAGCGCGATCCAGTTACTGCGACTACTCGTGAGGTTCTGGTGGTGGAATCGGCTAGTCCGACCCGTTCCCCGTTCGGCTATCGTGGCTACTTCTATATTATATGTACATCTTTCTTTGACAGACAATATTCACACGGGAGAAGCCGTGGGTAAAACCTAGTTTATAATGTGAAAAAAACATTAAAATTATCTGCGCAATTAATTTCAGCTCGTGGACATTATCGTCGCCGAACAATATGCCTACTTTAAGGCCATTCGTTCATAAACGCTTGTCATTTTACATTCAAAAGAGGCATATAAATTGAAGCACGGACTCTACACATCAAGTATACTTTGTGGCACCTTATTTCATTGTTGTAATAAGGTCGAATTTCCAACAAAAATGTAAACTCAATGTGACTGAATACCTTTTCCCACGTAAATATGTATTTGAAATCATTTTATGTGCGAATTTTATGTATTACAATGAAAAAGTGGACATTTATTTTTATGCTTCCTGCGTTATGCCCATTATTGTGAATTAGTACATACTTACTTTGATTTGAAATTTTTTTGACTTGATTTAATCTGACTGTTTTCCGCTGTCGACATCCAGACCCCTTCCATCACCGGGGAACCAGACGTAGGTTAGCGTACCATCCCTACATTGTCGACATTCCACCAGCTCGCACTAAGCGTTTCGATAACTCTTTTGTAATGCGAACAGCTAGGGACTGGAATTAGCTGCCTGCTGCTGTCTTTCCTGAACACTACAATGCGGGCCTTTTCAAGACGAGAGTGAATAGGCACTTACAGGGCAGATAATATCCTAGACTGCATCTCGATGCGATTGCGGTCAAAGACCTGCCTTATCATGCATAAAAAACATGTGAATAAATATTATGAAACCAGCAAGCAAATGCAGTAATTTCAAAAATTATATTAAAGGTCAAATTGTTTTGAAAAGTTTAGATTCTATTAAAATACAAATGTCACAATTTTATACTCTTACTTACTTACCCCAACTTAACAAGTTTATGTATAATCAGATAATTAATGTATGTACTTTTATACCTCGACTGCAAGGCCGAGTTGCACCACCTTATTTTAACCGTAACAATAACAATAACCGGTGCTTTTTGTATGGAGTTTGGCACATTTTTGACGTTTGTAAAAGGTAAAGTAAGATGGTGCAACTCAACCTAAGTATTCGAGTATCACGCTAACATTTGTGACGTACGATTCGAGTACGAATTCAAGTTTGCAACCGCCTCGCACAGAGCGTGGACTGCCAAGCTAGAGAAGCCAACGACAAACTTTTGAGCAATATTAAAATTCATTTTCGACGTAGGCAACGCGCACGCAGTGACAACGGCTCACTGAGCCGGCGATATTGAGGTGCGGCTTAGCTGCGTCGAATCGCGCAAAGAGGCTTAAATGTCAGGGAGCCTCAGCTTTGTTCGCGAGCTTACAAAAGCTGATGGTTTTGCGATGGTTTCTCGAGTGTCTAAATTAGGATGTAAGGCTAAGTACTTTTGATCATTGAGATAGTTTGGTCTTTGGAGTGTGTTTAATGAGATTTAGATGGATAATTTTCGTTTCCGGTATAATTTCACTGAATTTTGTTTATAAAAGGTAAACCTTCAGCGTGTAGTTAACTGGAATGACTAATTTCGAAATAATAATATGAAGAAAGGAGTTTTGCCATAAATTAATTTGTCAAACTCAAAATTCAAGAATATTGACTAATTGAAACAAAGTCTCCATCAAATCACCTACATTTTGATGCTGATTGAATTTTAAACAGAATGACGTAGCTAGGTATGACAATTACGTTGCATTTTAATTATAAGGAAAGTACTGAAAATGATTAGAACCACACGCAACGATGCCAATTTCTATATCTTGTAAGCTGCAAAGATCAAGCACTGTCGTGCACAACCAATTTATGAGGAGGGTTCCTGCATTTAAACCGAAATTCGCATTTCGTACACGCGGAGCCCCAGGCTACCACTTTGATGTGCCGAGCCAAAACTTTTGTAGATCCGCCAAATCACCCTTTACCGCGACCAAATTTGCTAAGCCAATGGAATAGTTCTAACAACCTGATCGCAAATATTGAAACGAACCTTATAAATGATTCGAAGTTGGTTAATTGCAAAGATGAAAGCGCCATCTGTGCTCTCCCACGGCAATTTAGCCGTCCGTAAGCCCCAAATAATTCGTTCCGGGGATAAACACCGGCTTGCCCCGGGGCAAATTGATTAATTAATGTCTGGTCGCACCACGACGCTTTGGTGCGTCTGTTTTACTTTTAATCCAACAAATATATTTTTGTTTCGAAGTGATTCTACCAGATAAAGATATTTGTAAGTATCTTTCCTTCCATTATCTGAGTTGTAATTGGACCTTGCAAGCTTGTTATTTTGTTTTCAATTATCGGTGGTCTGCAGTTTTCCTTGTGTAAGCAACCTTATCCCATGGCAAATAAGTGTACCTATTAGAGGGTTTTCTTTTTAATCGCCGTTTCAAAGACGTTTATAAAAGAGCGCTGGTGCCCGTTCTCTGTTTAATGTGTAGTCCTTAACAGTGCCGTAACTAGCCTTTTATGCGCCCGGTGCGAGCTTTCAAAACTGCCCTTGAAAAATGCTTGGTCTGGTCATTTCTGCGCCCCTCCAGGGTCTGCGCCCTGTGCCTGGGCACCGCTGGCACCGCCCTAGTTACGGCACTGGTCCTTAAGTACCCTCTTACGATACTCTCTTACAAAATTATAACTGAAAAAGAGTAACTAAAGAGTAAGAGTAAGAAAATTATAACTTTCCTTTTCATACGAACTGTAATAGCTGTTTAATTATTCATTATTAAATATTAATATTACTCTCTGAAAAAGACAAATCTTTTAAACTGCGAACTGAAACCCGCCTGCCAAGCGTAGAGATTATGACAAAACCCTCCACGATCGTGGAGGAGGCTCATAGTCCAGCAGTGGACTGTAAAGGGCTGTTGATGATTATGATGATGAATATTACTCCAAAACAATGCCCATAATGACTTAACGAGTAAACTTACGGGATAAACATTCGCCCTTTGGGGCAAATAGATTAATTCCCAGTTAGCGTGTCCGATCGACTGCCATTCGTTTAATGCTTTGATACCCAAAGTGGTCTATATTGATCCCTAAGGGCCGATTGTGATCTGCGAGTGGTGGAAAACAAATTGGACCTTGAAATACAAATGGAAGTCTACTACGAGTATAATGAAGGGGTTTGCGTGAAAGAAATAAGGAACTAAGACAGACAATTTAAATTACGAAGTTAGTTTGTAAATTAATAGTATCAGGCGTTACTTTGCGAAAATCCATAATTAGATATTAAAAAGATAAAATTCAAGGGCGGGCCCTCAAAATGCAAGAGCGGGTGGTGATTTTTGCATTTGCTTTTGTACTATAAGACATTCGGTGCGTGCGGGTAGTGTGTGTGATAGTGTAGTTTGGATACTTCTGCCGGCGCTAAGTAATTTTATCTTTTTAAAACATATTATATGAGAATAGCAAATTAATTTTTCAATGAAACCTTGTGACGGGAGATCACATTAATACTTACTTACTTGTTTAGTTACAGTTTCATTTATACAAATGTGTCCAAACGCGTGTAAGTATTTCAATTTATACTGAGCTAAAGAAGCGCCCTTTATGGCACAAAAGTACGACGAGAAAGATTTACCTATATTTTCTTTTCACAAATCAAAGGATCCTGAATTTTCAGCAGGGCCAAAAAAAACATAACAACTGGTCCATGAGTGAAAAGTTTTGATAAAATGGAACGCACAGTGTTTCAATAGTGACCAGTGAGTTGTAAACCACTGATATGCCATGGTCGACCGCAGTTGATAAATGCTTTCATGATACTTATTGTTGAACGGTTTAATTTATTGGTCAAAATGAGCAAGCATATACCCAATTGCAAGCTAAAAATGTTTGTGAAAGTTTTTGAAATTAATATGAAATTATTTGTCTGGGATTCGAGTAGGATTCAGTGCTATAATTATCATTTATTTAAATTTTAATTTTAAAGTACGACTTCACCCACGTGAATTTTAGTCCCTCTTCGAAAGTCTGCGTGCTTATAATAATGATATTAATAATTGCATAATAATAATAATATCACCTCTTAATAACTTACCTAAAACATAGGTACCTGCTTAATAAAGTGAAATTTATAATAGGTATACATTTTTAGATTCACATTTCAGAACGAAAATTTTTAGATCCTTACTTAGGTTGGGATGTTTAGTTTGCCATAAAACATTCATCCGTTTTAAGTGTTTTAATAGCAAAAACCTTCATCCTTATTTTCTGTGCTAAAATTAATTAAAATTGGGTCCCCGTGAAAACGCGACAGAATATCAGACAAAGTAACTTTTACATTTATAATATTAATATAGAAGTTCGGGTAAAGTTGTCCACGTTAAATTATTCAGTGTGTTTGCTCCAAATTAGGATTTTGAAATTACTCTCTAATGTACCTACTCATAATTATATTGATTTCATTGCATTAATATTAGTAGTAGCAATATTATTATTCAGTCTCTTATACGAAAAAAGATATTTAAATTCTTTATCTATTGTACAGAAGTAAAGTTTGTGTGTTTGTATATTTGTTAAATTGTAAGGGGTAATCTCGAGGTCTACTGAACCGATTTTAAAAATTCTTTCACCAATAGAAAGGCACATTATTGCTGAGTGTCAAAGGTTATATAAAAAACCGAAAAAAAAAACGAAAAATAACACGCGTGCGAAGCCGCGGGCGGAAAGCTAGTTTTTTATACACAGGCTATTTTCAGGGCACTTGAACACGTCCCAAACAGTGTCCTACCATTACTTCAAGAGAACATATTGGCTGAAGATAAGAAAAAGGGCACAATATATTGTCCCCATTAAACTAGCAATCTGGCGGTGGTTTTCTATGGTGTCTCTATCCTTCTTTAAAAGTATAGTGATTCTTAAGGCGTGTAATAATAATAATAATAAATAAACTTTATTGCACACCAAACAAATAACATAACAGAAGAAAAGAAACACACAAGGTATAATAATAAATACACTTTATTGCACACCAAACAAATAACATAACAGAAGAAAAGAAACACACAAGGTACAATTAGGCGGTCTTATCGCTAATGTAGTGTAATGTTCTTTTTCCGGCTGAAACTGGATAAGAACTATTGTATGTCCTTTCCCGGGACTCAAGGACTTGTTGTGTTCCGGCAGTTAGAGGTAAGATAGCCAGTTCGTCTGTGGTTGAGGATTCCGGGTGAAACTCGCTTCTACCTTCGGCCTGATTATCATTTACTATCAGGTGAGATACAGGCCAAGAGCTTCCTCGTTGTGGATAAAAAAAAGCTATCTCTATACCAAATTCCATCAAAATCGGGTCAGTGGTTAAGACATGAAAGCGTAACAGACGGACATAACATGAAGTTACTTTCCATTTACGCAATAGGGATAAATATTGCTTTGTTACATAATAATATTTGGAGGTATTGTTATTGTTTGAAGATATTAAGTTCCGAATTGAGATATAAGATCGCTGAACGGTAATACAACAGCCAAACTACATAGCCTAGAGCGTCATCAGTTTACGCTGTGAACTATTACACATACAGTCTACCGAACCAAATGTGTGTTTGCAGCTTCACTAATGATTACCTATTTGGTTACCATGCTGTAGATTTGTAATAATAATAATAAGTTAAATACATGTTAAATAAAATATCAGTTTTTACTTTAAAGGAAAACATATAAATAATTCATATAATGCCTACTATCCGTTTGTACTATAAGTAAAGGAAAACATTTAAAAATGCCCAATTGCCCATCTGCCAACTTTCAGAATGTTAATATGGAGAAAATTGGTGACCTATAGTTTTAAAAAGACGAGGTTTCCGCGCAAGTAATGAACAGAATAAATCCATGGGTGTGTAGCCGTCGGCAAGTATTAGATACATTCAATACTATACAGATTACTACTCTATAATGAACACAGCCTTAACGCTAAGAAGGGTCGAGATCTTCGAATCCAATTAAAGATATTTTTGTCTGGTACTGACCCCGGATATTGTTTAGCCTTCATAAGAATATAGAACAAAGCGGTTCGATTAAGCAATACTTGACTATTCCTGGGAGATGGGAATACGTTCCCACCGCTGCAACTCCTTTAAAGCCAGGATCTACAGCTTGACCGCCAATAAAACTCAGCCAGTGAAGGTCAAGTTTGACCCGGGGGAAATTAAACTGTCATTGAACCCGCAACGAAATTAATCTGAAGTATTCAATAGTAGGCTGACAAAGTGACTGAGTTTCTTCGCCACCTTCTTCTCAGCACCAACCGATGTTGTCCCGAAGTGGAGGTAAGGCAAGCTTAGGTATTTGAGACGTGTAGTGCCCTGAAGAGAGCTTTTGAAAAAAGTTCGTTTAAGCCAAATAAATTCGTTGAATGAAAAAAGTAACTTCGAATAATTTTGTTTTTTCAACGACGTGGTTGGAAATGCATTATTCAAAGGCCAATTCGACATTCCAATAGCATCATAAAATAAACAATTGAACGATGAAACCCTTAGAATGCGCCCCTCCGTTCGGTGTTTAAAAATTTGATTGTTCAAAACATACCATTGTTTTTTTTATCCATCATTTTCTTCAATCGTAAAAAGGTGAAATCTTAGGCTGGGTTGCACCATCTTACTCCAAAAATCTGTCATACTCCATACAAAAAACACCCGTTATCGTTAAAGTTACGGTCATAGTTAGGTGGTGCAACTCAGCCTAAATCGAATAAATAATTCCTTTTCACCCCTTCACTATCCCATCTTCCATAGACAATTCTTATTACAAGCAGGATCATGGTTCCTTAATTAATTTTGCTATAATTGGCAGAGGCTTACTGGCCGCGGTTCCCGTAATAACTAATTATCTGTTAATTTCCATCAATGATCCTTCGTACCGGTATTAATAGCTTATTACGACTCCTTTATAATGCTTTGTTATAATAAAACCGAAGGTTGGTAACAACAGATATATATTTCAATAGCGGCCGCCCGCGACTTCGTACGCGCGAATCCCGTTTTCCTTTCTTAGCGGATGCCTACGCACATAACATCTACCTGCATGCCAATTTCAGCCCGATCCGTCCACTAGTTTGGGCTGTGCTTTTATAGATCTCTATGTCAGTCAGTCAGTCAGTCACCTTTGAGTTATATACCTATATTTAGATAACTTGTGCCAGAAAACGAACGAGAAACATCTGGCTCAAAATGTCTAATTTGAAAGAGCCCTCAAATCTTCATTCATTCCTTTATTTGTATGAACAAATAGTCTGAAATTTTTCGTAGAATTTAGGTTAATATCATTACTAACCTACCCTCTACGAAACCCTTTGAAATTCTTCAAAACTATTTATAAAGATGTATCCGGCAGCAATTCTCCGTATCCTTGTTTCAATAGAACAAAACTTGCTCTGTTCACACTAAATACCCCCCTCCCCCTCTTACCCACTTACTGACACGTAAGTGCGCACTTAACTGAACTTGCTTTACCTGCATTCAATTTGAACGTAGCGTTCTGTAGCGTAGATCGTAACTACTAGACTAAGAGCTAGTAAACGCCAGACCTACGTCCGCGTCATTTTATAAAAGCTGAAAGTTGGTCAGTGTATGCTCCCAATATAGGAAATGGTGAATTATGAAGTTTGGGTCATCGTGGCTTTGGCAGCTACCCTAAAAATACTGTCTGGCAAGGAGTTGGAACTGTCAAAACTGTTTGGCTGATGGGTAAACTACTTCTAATTATTGCCCAATTTTGTCAGCGTATGACAAACTTTCAGCTTTTATAAAATGACGTAGGTCTGGCGTTCACTAACTCTTAGTCTATACGCTTCAGTTAAAGTCAGGGAATTGAAAACTTTATGGCAGAGAGAGTTTTTAGAGTAGATCAGATCAGACTATGTAGTTGAAATATTTCGATAGTATGAAAGTTTTAAGTAGATCAGTGTGTGTACCATGATGCCCGTATTCACAAATGATGCTTGCTTAAGTGAGCATGTTGAACGCACAGCGTTCAATACTGCTCTGTGATTGATTCATGTCACCCTGTGCGTCCATGCGCACTGTGAGACCTTATAGTAAATGTTTGTATGGAAGTGCGCACATTACACCGATTTGGTATCAGACGATTCTTCATACAAATTAAAATCGGGCCCAACTATCGGCCGATAAAAAGGGGTGCGTGACAGTTTATATAAGTTTATATGATATAAATTCATTTCAATAACGTTCATATTGTATAATAAACGTATGTTATAATAACACTCGATATAATTTTTTAAGGGGAATTATAAAACGAGCGACTAAAAAAAAAACTTTGCGACTGATGATGGCATACTGTTTTAATACCTTGAGCGGTATGAATTTGAGTAAGCGAAAAATTTACCAAACTAACGACGAATATTGATCAATAATAAAATCCAAAACGAGCTTACAAAATGTGGGTTTTGATTATTACATTTCAGACATAAAAATACTATCCGGGCGACTAAAGGATGATGGGCACAAATGTATGGAAAGTGGTACCCGCTCCAATAGCCATAACCAATATATATTTTAAAAGGCCTTTAGATGTAGGAAAATGTCTGCTATGGGGCCAGTTCTAATTCACGTTTTGAAAGCAGTAATTCCACTAAGTATTATAATGAAAGTATAACACAATCATCCATGTATACGAGTATGTATTATGACTACATTCTATTAATATAACTAAAAGAAGCATTGAAAAGGAAAGGATTATACCTACGATGAACTACCCAAGCTATTAGCCCTTTATTCGCTTTCATCATCATCATCATGATCATTTTAGCCATAGGACGTCCAGTTGAACATAGGCCTCCCCCAATGATTTCCACAATGGCCGGTTGGTGGCGGCCTGCATCCAGCGCCTTCCCGCTACCTTTATGAGGTCGTCGGTCCATCTTGTGGGTGGACTTATTGGGTCTTGTGGGTTTATTCGCTTTAGCAACCCATAATAAAACCCTTAAGAAGTAATAAAACTTTAACCCCTTTATTAATAAAAGTTACACCCTAGTTGAACTCTGGCTTAAATTGTCATTTGGTATGGAAATGTCATTTTAATCCAAGGTTCTTCCTAGGTGTAACTTTTTATTAATAAGGGGGTAGTACTTCTTTAAATAAAAATATTTATTTCACAATTATCCCCATCAATAATTATAGAGTTAAGGAAGGATGCTGGAGCAGTAAACCCTTCCTGCCTCGCATAACCTAAGTACCATACGATGGACACGTATGATACTTCTTCTTCTTCTTCCTCGGTCCCTCACTGATGAGGATCGCGACCACAGATAGTGTTCCTCCACAGACTGCGGTCATAAGCTGTGTGGACCGCACGATGCAAACTCCCGCCCACCGTCTTCCTCACCGCGTCCGACCATCTCGTCGGTGCCCTGCCCCGAGCGCGTCCCCCTTCATACTGTATGATACTTAGGTTACACAAAAAGTATCTTTATCTTCGAACGCAACCAGATCTGAGGCTGGTGGCCATAGTAAATGTTGTTCGTCTTGGTAAGACCTTTCAAATGATACTACAAACATAACTATTGGAGCCGGATACCATTCTGCAAAAAAGTATGTATATCTTCGTACACAACCAGATCTGAGGCTGGTGGTCATAGTAAAAGTTGTTCATCTTGGTAAGACCTTTCAAACGATACTAGACACATATCTATTGGAGCCGGGTACCATTTTGCCCATTGTCCTACTAGAAATACAGAGAGGGCAACTTTAATATGAAGATACATTAGATTACTGAACGAACTACAAAAAAGTTAATTCTAAGCAAAGTTTTGTGAGCTGCTTTATTAATGATTATTGGTTACTGATATTATATTTGAGGTCTCATGTTTTTTATTTTGATACGCTTTATTAATAATGAAAACTACAGATTGTTACAGCGCGCGAATTCGAATGGGGGCGGGGCGACTGTCCCGAATTTTTAACAAAATATGTATGCAAACACGTTTTGGGTCTAGCAATTCGGCTCAAACTAACAACACCGCCACTGGAAGCAAAACTGTTACCTATTGGACAAAAAAGAAAACGAGGCCGGCCCGCTAAGTCCAAGCCAGCACTTATCATACAGTGACGATGAGTAGGTAGAGCTCCTCAATCCTCATAGGTACCAATCAATGAACCTTATTAATAAGATTACTTTTTTTTGGGTCGACAGAAGCGACTTATTTTATTTTTTATTTTTTTTGTTGATTCTATTTAAGAAAATACAAATTTATTTCATTTTTCGTAATACATTGTTTCATTTGATTACCTACCCTTAAATTTTAATGATTTATTTTTTTCGCTACTAGAATAGTGTTCCGTCAAATATTTATTTCATAATAAAGTGGGCTCATAATACGCTGCTCATAATAGTATTTTTCAAAGTAGTTTTTGCATTCGAAACACTTCATTGAAGTTCAAAATACCGCTCAGTATAAAAAAAGCATTTGCCAAATATTGAAAAAAATGCAGGACCCAACGTTGACACTCAATCAAATATTAGGTCGCTCAAATATTATGAAGCTTCTCATTTTGTATTATAAGGAACTCAATTTTTTTTTGTAAGTTGCTATTCTTTTGATTTTTCGTCACTCGCACTCAGTCGCTCACTTAGTAATTCTTTAGCCCACATTAATTATTTTTGACACTTACAACATAAATTTACAGTCACTCGTTTAAATACTACCCATTTTTTAACATATAATGTTTACTTCATATAATAAATCATTTCTAATAATGTCATTTCAGATACCAATCAAAACGCATAAAGACATTTGATATAAACATTACTTAATCTAAGACTCATTTGATGTAATTTTGTTTAATATAAATAATATTTCATATAACCATTACATAAAATAAATATTATTTGTTATAACGACTATTTGGTATACTCTTTAATTGATATAATTTCTGATAGATATAACTTTTAGTATGTTCTTCTTTAGCTTGACTTATAAATGACTTTAGTGACAAAAACGAATCGCCGTAAAACCGACTCCACGTAGTCTTGTCTGCCCTACCCCTAGAGTGTAATTTAGAAGCGCGTAGGCACGGAGCGGTGTCGAGCGAAAGCCATCTGCGACGATTAGCACGCGAGGGACCGCCAGAGCCCCGCAGTGCCGGAGCCGTGACAGAAGTCTCAAGATTTTAGTCAAATTTGCATGCTGCATGCCTGCTTGCTTGCTTGCCTGCTTGCTTGCCTGCTTGCTTGCCTGCTTGCTAGCTTGCTTGCTTGCTAGCTTGCTTGCCTGCTTGCTTGCCTGCATGCTAGCTTGCTTGCTCGTTTGCTAGCTTGCTTGTTTGCTTGCTTGCTTGCTGCATGCAATGCTTATTATAACAATTGAACTTTATATAAAATTATTATTGTTACCTATATGATTTAAGTTTTATAGGAAAAGAATTTTATCTCATTTGATTGTTCGACACTTTATTTTTATATGATTTGAATGTTATTTGTTTTAAATTTTATACATTGTAAGTTTTATAGAAAATATTCATTATATCAAACCATTTTATATCAGTTAATAGTTATTTGTCTTAAAATTATTCGTTTTAAAATTATATTATTCGTTTATTATAGTAAATAATTATTATATTAAATGATTTTATATAATTTGATGTTATATCCTCTAAGTATTATGATATGTAGTTATATCATACATTACACACCCGATAAAAAGTCGGTGGTCTACGCCTAGCCTAATAAGAAGTAATTAGGCACCGTGTTAATGCAGTCTGAACCAGCCATCGATCCCATTGTCATAGTTTACTAATAATAGATAATCGCCCTGAGCGGGATTATAATATTACATTACCTGCTAATCAGATGATTGGTATTTAACATTATTATTCAGGTCAACCCATTGAATTTGATATAATCTTCTGTATGTAAAGTTATGACATAGCCAGCTTATGTGTTTGCCATTTTGGTTCAAATAATTAATTTAATAATTTTGCTAAACCTGTCTGTCTGATGAACCAAATAGATAAACTATATTTCTTCTTTTAACTAACAAAGATACTATAATGTGAAAAAATATCTTTACTCGAAATCATAATTAAAGTATTATCTTATAACCAAAGCAATTTCGTTCATACTTTGCGCTCGCTAAGAATCACAAAACGAAGCACATTTTGTCGTAAGACGTTCATTAATACGACGATATTTCACAAGAAACGGATAAAACTACCAATAAATGTCCAATCAACTCCGTGTGATTAAAAATCTTCTCGTACTTATATGGTTTCCGGGATAAGGCAGGACGTTGTATTTCTTCGGAAAATCGCACCTTAAGGGTAAAGACAATGTCCTGCAGGATATTAGGGGGAATGAGTCTATTCCCCTCTTGGAATAGGTATTGAGAACGTGGTTTAATATTGCGTGGTTGAATCTTAGAATAGACTAGTATCCACGTTTAAAGGCAAAATCACATCATAATTTTGATTAATTCGTGGTTTGGCCCAGAACACATGGTGATACGCAACTGCAACGAAACTGCAACATGACGCGACCAGTTTGACCAGTTCAAATCGGTATCAAACTGGTCGCGTCATGTGTGGTCTCTCAACGGACGCTATGGTAGAAACTTAGATGCAACTCAAAAGTAACTAGAAGTTGCAGTTTCGTTGCAATTGCATTGTGCAGTTTCGTTGCAATTGCATCGTGTGTTCTGGGCCTTTGTGTTTTTAAAAACGTTGCGCGTTGTCTAAATATAGCTAAAGGGGGTTTTCAGAGAGAGTTTTATGCTATTTTTGGCACGTTAACCTGAAATAGGTTATAAACATCGTCAATATCCGAACGGCGGATGTGTGTGACTAGCCGACTCGTTATCCGAGGAATGCTGATTCGATTCCCGCCGCCGAATCACTCGACTATTGAGGTGAGCCCTCTCGTAACACGTCATGCATATTTAGCTTACCACGACGGGTTAACGATTCTTAAAAAAAGCATTTGTGTAGGTCTATCTAGATTAATCAGTAACAGCATATCATACCAGTTCTTTTAAAGATAATAAAAGAAAATAAAAAGACAAACGCGCATATTCACAAACGATGCTTGTTAAGCAATTGAATAGAGCTCTGATTGGTTCGTATGTCACCCAATGCGTTCACGCGCACTGTAAATAAGACTTCATAGCAATATTTGTGAATACGGGCAAAAGAATGGAAGAGAACTCTACTTCCCTCGTAGTAATTATTCTGCATACTATCGCCTATTACTGTGAAATGCAATAAAGATTTGAGTATTGAGTATTACAGACAACATTTGCTACTCTACAGTCCTTTAAGTTGTTTGGAATAGATCGCTTTAAAGCGATAGGACCGCCTGAATTGTGCTTCTTATGTATATTACTATTATACTTATCTTGCATGGTATACAATAATAATAATAATAATAAGCCCCGCAGGGCAGCTTTGTGGCGAGCTGTTGGTGAGTAGCGACACCACGGGGCCAGTTGTTAATCCGAGTGCTCCCGAGAGTCGGTCAAGACCCTCGTCTTCGGCTTGCCGAAGTGGAATCCGAGAGGGTCTGCAGGACTTTCACCTCTGGCTTGCCTTAACCGGCCGGCCAGAGTGGAGTCGCTAGAGCTATATGCTCCAGGGGTGGAAGTGTTAAAGGGCATAACGCCGCGAGTAACCTCGGAGAAAGCGCAGCACACCTCTCTACACCCCTGAGCTGGCAGACGCCAATGTTGCCCCTCATTCCGGTCTATACGACCCATGACGCCAGGGGGGGCCCATTTAGTCGCTGGCTAGTCACCGCCTGCCATTTTTTCAGTCCGAGACTATGAACCAGGCAGGTGACCCGTAGTCTCCATCCATAGCCCAGTAACCAGTCCATCCATCCTTCATCCATAACCCTAGTCCATTCTCCAATAACTGCAATAGCTCCTGTGCACAGGCTGGGGATGGTCTCTGGCTACATCCCATGATATAGTCAGAGACTAGATCCAGCATGTGCACCACTTTCACTTTTGTCGATTATTTTGCGCTTAAAACGGCCTCTACGTGTTGGATCTGTATCCCCACGCAAGCCTTATAAAGGACCGGGCCACTTTTGACCCGTGAGCTCCAAAGCGTACAAACATAATAAAAATAATAAATCTTTGGACAATTTCACACAGCGCCAGCTAGCCCCAAAGTAAGCAACTTAATGCTTGTGTTATGGGTGCTAGCTTAACGGATGTACTACTTATATACTTTTTTTTTAAATACATAAATATTATACATAGTCACACCCAGACCCGTCACAGAAAATAAAATTCATCATTTCAATTTCTGCCCGGCCGGGAATCGAACCCGGGACCTCTCGGCATAGTAGTCCGTTCTGAACCACTACACCAAACGGCCGACAATAAAGTGTTCTATCTATCTACAACTTCATATGCCATCATTCGTACATTCCTATCTGATATGATCCCGACAGGTATCCAAACAATGTACTGGACGGCGTTTCAAGCTAAGCATTGTAGCTCTTGTGCAGTTGTAATAGGGTTTAAAATACAGTCTGATCTGTTGTCGACGGTGCCTAGGCTAGACCATTTGAATACCAAATGATGGGCCGGCAGCGGTAGACCTCAAATACCAGTGTAACCAGGTCTGCCATAAATTAATTTAAGTGCCTTACATTGGACGGAACCCGATATCTATACTAATATGTATTATAAATGCGAAAGTAACTTTATCTGTCTGCCTTGCTTTCACGCCTAAACCACTGAACAGATTTTGATGTTTGGCTTAGAGATAGTTTGAGTCCCGGGAAAGGACATAGGATAGTTTTTATCCCGGTTTTTGAAACGCGGACGTGCGCAATAACTTTCTGTGACAGACAAATTACCACGCGGGCGAAGCCGCGGGCGGACAGCTAGTATTTGAATAAATAGACATTTGGCGAAAAGGGGTTAAAGTTTTTGCTGGATTGAAAATGTTTATGGAAACTGAATGGATATCGATAAAAAGTAACTTTGCCAAGTATATATAGCCTTTAATGCAGTCTGCACAGTGCACACCAAACCCACAGACATACGTAGTCGACTTTTGAAAAGTACTTTCATAGAAGCCTTTACTTCAAAAGAAGTGATTCTTTTGAAGTAAAGGACTCTCTACCTTACGCAATTCAGAAAATCTTAAGTATTAAAATTCATTAAATAATTTTTTCATGCAGCAGGAGTAAGAAACAACCTCATATTAACTACTATTATTTGTGTATCCAGACATTAGGTACTTTTCAGCGGAAACCCCATTTAATATTGCGCATTCTTTCCTACGAGAGATACTCGTACCTAAGTTAGTAAGTTAGGTGTAGTATGTAAGTACAGTCGCAAAATTGCTCTTATTACAACGCCATAGATGTCATAATATGTCGTCTCTATATACATTTAGAGACCACCTGCGGTAGCCTAAATTAACTTAACCACCAAACGTTTCGGCAAACCTCAAACATGAGTGGATCCGGACTGGATTACAACATAAATTAATATTAGATAGAATTGGAACAGCTACAGATATTATCATTATCATAACAATTATCAAACGCCAGAAGGCTGACAATTTTAAACTCGGTTATTAGAAGATTATTAATAATGGACACATAATTTTATATCCTACTAGTGGACCGCCCCGTCTTCGCACGGGTAAAAGTCTTATATTTATCAAAATAAAATTAGGATAGGTACTAATGGAGAAAGAGTTTTTGAAATCAGTCCAGTAGCTTCGGCCTATTCAATACAAACGTACAAAAATACAAATCTTTTATCTTATAAGTACCTACTACTACTATGTACTACTAATATTAGTAGTATTCTACTAATATTAGTAGTACATAGTACATATACTACTTATTTATAACTTAGAAAATATGAGCCTGTCGCGTGACGCCCGTATTCACAAACATTACTATGAGATCTCACAGTGCGTGTGGACGCACAGGGTAACACACTAACCAATCAACTTAGTACCAAACAAATATTTTTTTCTTTCTTTCTTTCTTTCTTTCAATCACAGTGCTCTATTCAACGCTGTGCGTTCGATTTGCTGCTTCACTTAAGTAAGCATCGTTTGTGAATACGGACGTTAGAATGTATTCATACAAATGTAACAAGATCGATGAAAAACACGTTAATATGTTTGTATTCTTTGTTCCAGGTAAGCTGCCGACTCTTACTTAAGTACCAAGTCATTACAGGTACACGTATGTACTCGTATGTTTACTAACGATATTATTAAGCTGCGCGATAAGTATACCTATTACGTACGCCAGCCAGGGGTTCCCAAAAGGCTCTCCGTAGCCCTCAGGACACTTGTTTAAAGTGAGTGCATGATCCTTGCATTTTTTTTTCTTATCAGTTCCATTTCACTTGGCTTGTGTAGC
This sequence comes from Ostrinia furnacalis, assembly GCF_004193835.3. Lineage (NCBI taxonomy): Eukaryota > Metazoa > Arthropoda > Insecta > Lepidoptera > Crambidae > Ostrinia > Ostrinia furnacalis. Next base: position 159,382 of record NW_021130897.1, read on the forward strand.
GGAAAGATGCTATTTTTCGACAAAATAGTAGGTATAATCTAAATACAACTAGGTAGGTGGTGCTGAACCGAAATATGTATTATTCACATTGTTGATAAGTACCAACAAATTATTTAGTTCAATTCAAAGAGTCCAACCAAGGAGATGTGACGCATACCTCGCGAAAGATGTGGTGAACAAAATAACGTGATTTGAAGTTACGTCAGCTAAGCATTACACACTTTTCTGAACATTTTGTGTAATAGTTATAATGTTTATTTATTAGCCCTTAGTACAGAAAGTTAAGCTCGCGTTGATCACTAGTTTAAATCAACATTTTGGCTGAGTTGCACCACCTAACTTTGACGGTAACTATAACAGATTTTTTACTTTTGTTAAAGTTAAGACTTTGACTTTAGCAAACGTCAAAAATCTGTCAAACTCCATACAAAACACAGCGGTTATTATCATAGTTACGGTCAAAGTTAGGTGGTGCAACTCAGCCTTAGTATGCAAAATGACATTTTAAAGCAGTGTTCATCGCGGGTTAAACTTTTTTGTAATAAAGAGGTAGAAGTTTTTTGTATTCCACAAATATTTTCACCAGGTTTAAGAAGGTTTATAGAGCTTGTAACTGTGCCATGAAATGTTTAGAACCCCTGACCTACACTACGCTAACTCCTTAACGTAATAATGTAGGTAAATTTTCATTATCGCCTGTCGCACGTCATTTTTTGACACGGTTACCTTGACCTGATATAATAACATGGTTACGTTGAAGTGAGTTTATTAACAAATACGATATCAAAATATTGTTAAGGAAACTAAGGCTGGGTTGCACCATCTTACTTTGACTTCAACAAACGTCCAAAATCTGTCAAACTCCATACAAAAACACCGGTTATCGTTACAGTTACTGTTAAAGTTAGTGGTGCAACTCAGCCTAAAAGTTGCTCTCGAAGGAACACAACAGGGACGATCTCCAGCTTTTTCATCCAGGGGGCGTAGTGTGAGTTTCCGTCAAACGCAATCGATGTCGACTGCGTAAAAAAGTGACATTAAAATGTATGACGGATTGTACAGCGCCCTTAGCGGAAACTTTCAAGAACTAAAATCTTCTTAATTATGTTTTTTTAGAGTAGGCGCACACCGTTGATTTTTAGTTGGCCGATAGTCGTACCCGATTTTAAATTGTATGAAGAATCGGCCAAATCGAATCGTAGTGTGCGCACTCCCATACATGCCCATACTGATCAACTGCCCGACTAAACTATCGGCCGACGAAAAATCAACGGTGTGCGCTAGTGACGACGTTTGATGCAAACTCACACTAAGCCCTCAGATGCTGTCAGCTATGTTCTTGGGGTCATTGTTACATTGAGCAGATGGATGTCCTACACTAAGGCTGAGTTGCACCACCTAACTTTGACCGTAACTTTAACGATAACTGGTGTTTTTTGTATGGAGTTTGACAGATTTTTGACGTTTGTTAAAGTCAAAGTAAGATTGTGCAACCCAGCCTAAATAGATAGAAGAGAGAACACATTAGTACCTAATACACTGCAAGCCTACTATTGTGATCTGCCAAAAGCTATTTTTTCCCGCAGCAAGAAATACAACGTGCCATTTTTACACGTGCAAGTGTTGAAAGGTAATGGTAAAACCAGATTGTGGTATTTCACAAAATTAACTCCCTTCCCCCTAAAGGTCAGTCACTGAAAGTGCGTGTCACAACCAATTTAGTGCCTGATTTGTGTACAGCACTGGGGTAATTAAAACACACTCGTTATTCAAGCTTATTCACAATTTGTCGCATAAGGGTGTTTCGTGGTACGCATTTTTACAACTCATTAGTGGTGTAGCGGTCGTATAAAAGATATAATGAAAAAATAAATTCGTTTTTTATTTGAGGTTTGAATAATTTGAGGTAAAGCGTTTTTTTAATAATGGAAATCATTCCAAATCCCGTGGACCTACGTACAAGTATATTCATTCCCTTAACCGTGACCCTCACTCGGCATGGGGCACACTGAAAACCAGCGCCGTGGCCTTCGTCACCGTGGGCCACGGCATATTTATGCTGAGTGGGGTCCATTGCTCAGTTCACTCTTTTCTTTCTTAATATTAAGTACCACTGTTCTGCCGCACAATTTATAAACGCAGTAAGTACCACTTACTGCATTTATGATTGTTTTGAATATTCTGAATCCTGACATCGCGATCTATAAGAATCAAAGACCCGTTTTTTTCTATCTATCTTAGAACGGAAGATACATGTTATCATAAACGCAGTAAAGAGCAGATTGTAGGTTTCTTCACATACTATGTTAGCAGTAAGAGCACATAATAACTTAATATTACGTGAATACTCGCGCTTACTTAATTTGCTACACAGTAATAGTGCAGTATGTGCCAATTACATCATTCTTATTATGTTTCTACAATTGTTAAGTTCACCTTGCACATAGTATATGTGCAGTAATTCCACTTAAACACACACTGATATTATGTTTCCATAGGCAGCTTGGGCAAGCCTCACACTAGGTGGACCGATGATCTGGTGAAGGTCGCGTCAGGTGCCTGTATGCGAGCGGCACAGGACCGGTCTTTGTGGAAATCCTTGGGGGAGGCCGTTGTCCAGCAGTGGACGTCTTTCGGCTGAAACGAACGACCGAGTCTTTCTTTTATTAGATTGGTATATTTAAGATCTAAAAGTGGGTGCCATATCTTAATTTTTGATTGAATAACAAGCGATCTCAGCAATTATTTGGTAATACTTGGTTCATTTACCCCTTGGTCATTTGGGAAAGCTCAACATGAAAGCGTTATTGGCTTATGATAAGCGCAGTATAATTGTATTATTACTGCGCATTTAAAGTTTTGATAAATTATTTTGATTCACACTCCCACTCATAAATGCAGTAAGTTGTAAAGATACGGCGCATATATTACGTTGTAAGAACTAAAATTTAAATCAATCATTTAACACATGTACCGTAAGTAACGAAAACTACTGATAAACGCAGTAAGGAACAATCATACTGCATTCATGGGTAGTAAGTATCGAACGAAATCTTAGTTAATCAATAACATAAACAGTTTTTTAATAATTTTAAATACAAAATATTGTTAAAATACAAAAACCTCATATCAAAATAAACTTTGAGTTTAGCTCTATAAGCCCATATATATTTTTTTTTAAATATTTGCGTAACTAATTGTAGACATCCCAAAATAAAATTTCAACTTTGATCGCGTTTTTCTCGAAACTGTTCACGTGTTACTTACTGCGTTTATAAATTGTGCGGCAGTGTTATGTCTATGTAATTTCCTGTGTTTGTGTGATGTCTATTGTTATAAATGTATCTTTCTTTCTTTATATTACCTACCTATATGAAATACCTTTTTGTCCCACAACGGGCACACGGAAAACTTATTCAGCATAACTGAATCCTTTACCAAATGACCTATTTGCCGTGTTAAAATCGGCGCCCATCTTGCGGCTCGTTCACACTCCGCTGAGAGCCAATGAGCTAGAAACCGGTCCGCGCCGGTGTGCACGTACCTTTACAAATGCATCTGGTTAGTGCGGTGCGGAAAGGAAATGGATTTTCACATTACATAGGTTTTTATAGTTTTTATGTAGTTATTAAAAGGTGCGATTGCAGTCAAATACGTGCTTAGTGCTGCTTAAAAATAGAACTGTGAACGTCTCCAACAAGGTGGACCGACGACCTCATAAAGCTAGGATGTAGGCGATAGGTAAGAGGTAGCAAAAAGGCACTGGATGCAGGATGCTACCGACCGGTCCATAAGTAAATCATTGGGGGAGGCCTATGTTCGGCAGTGAACTTCCTGTGGCTGAAAAAATGATGAATAAAACTGAATAGTAGAAAGCTTCCTGCAATTTTCAGTACGGTAAATTTTGAAACTTGTAAAAGTGCAGTCATATCAAACTACTTATTTGTTGCAAAACTACACTTACTACTACCGTAGTATAAGTACTACAACTACACGAGATGCAGTATTTACCTTGATGTGCTGTCACCCGTACATCGAAAACCCCCGTACAAATAGGTACAAACAGTACGGCTAACACGAAAAATTTTCGAGTTCAAATCGTTTGCGTATTCGAATCGCCATCAAAAGATTTAGTAAGAAAACTACAATATTATAGCGCCCTTGTGAACGTGTCGTAAAGTGAAATTATTATGAGAAACGGTTGCACGAAACTTATTTTGAGAATCGAAATTGTCACGTTATCGTTTAATTCGAAGGTTGAGTATCGAATTTTGTCGAATACGCAAACGATTCGAAGATGAAAGTTGTCCATGGTTCGTGCGCACAAAATATTATATATTACTAAATCACCCCCTTTGCCTCATTGCATTCATAACATACTCGTGATTGTATCATATTGGGAACATAGATTTTATCTGACAAGAATGTAAGAATATTGACATTGTGAGAGTTCATAAAGTTCCTTGAGGAAGGAAACCATCCGAGGAAACTTTAAGAAGTATTCCAATAGAAAGGCGACATTGACTGTCCCTTTTAATTTGGCTCATTCTAGGTAACATTATTAGCATTTTCCCGCGGTATTTCAATTTCAATGTTGATTTCAAATCACAATATTTACAAAAATTTATTATTGCCAGCAAAAAAAAATTTTTTTTATTCAGTTTAAACCACAAGTGGCACTTACGAACGTCAAAATATAGTAAATAATAAAAAAGAAAAGGTACTTTACATGTCTCCTTATATTTTGGGCCCTACCAGCGCTTCGAGACAAAGTTATGGCAAGTGCTGAGAAGAAACGCCGGAACAAACTCAAGTATATTGATAAAGCCGTTATCAAACGTATAAATTCTTTTGTTGTTGATGTGAAGGAGGAGAACTAATACATATTATAATTTGCTGGAAAACATTTTCCTCCATAAAAGTATGTCTCAGTAGAAATGTAAAATGATTTTCTTTTCCAATGGAATAGAAATACGGAATATCGAAATAACTCGCTCGATTAAATATCTCCCACGATTTCTTCAAGCTTTGATACCTTTGAATCCAGGTATTTCAATAGAGTATAGATTCTATTGGAGTAGATGCAGTTTGAGATAAAATTGCAATCTCGTTACCTTCTCGTCGCTTTTCATACGAATAGTTGGCCTCATTTACTTATTTTAAAATAGATTGAGTGCATTTTATAACCGTATCTTTTACAATACACTGCTTATGCGACTTTGCTCGCGTCGAGGTTACATATTACTATTTTTGCAAAAAATCTCGTTAACCTAACCTGATGAGTTGCACCACCTAACTTTGACCGTAACTATGACGATAACCAGTGCGTTTTGTATGGAGTTTGAAGAAAAATTTTGACGTTTGTCAAAGTTAAAGTAAGATGGCGCAACTCAGCCTTACACTTAATTCCATGCCACATAATAAAATGTTAAAATGCTAAAAGTGTAAAACTTTAAACTGCACCATTAGACAGTGTTAAATCTCTAGTTAGCGATATTTTTCAAGATGGAGGGAAAGAAGGATACCCGGAGATGAAAAGTAGAATTATATTTTTATTACGGTCAATTTATAATGAACCATAAACTTACTTGTAGACATAATACCATAATTTCATCAATTAACAGATGCAGATAATTCTTAAAAACATGTCACTCGCATCGGTTTGCTCCAGTTGCCCCATTTCCCTTTACCCGACATTATTCCAGGGGGAAACGTCAGAAGTGCTTTGAATAACCGGCTGGTTTAATCTCATCTTGGGGCAATGTGGTCTGTCAGGCGCCCGACGCATTGCTGACATTAGCATGGGAGGAATGAAACTGCTAAATGGATTGTAGGTAATTATATTACAGGATTTTTACCCCTTTCCTCTTTTTAGAGGTTTAAAAACTCATTAAACTCATTTATTTTTGCAAATAGGCTTTTAAATACCACTTTAGCTTAAAAAGCAACGTCTGTTAGTCAGAAAATAATTGTAGAAATTATCACAAACATTCTTACCCTACAAAAATGCCACTATATGTCATTTAAATAATAATAAACATTGAGTTAAAATACTATGTACCTACTTATATTAGTTCAATGATAAACGGCTATATGTTTCCAGTTTCCCACATCTCTCTTGTGTATGATTTATCTTCATTTGGGCCTCTGTAGGCTCAATACATCTCTCTAGAGATTTATGATTGAGGTAAAAAACCAAAGCTTTAGTGTTGAAAACAGGTATTTTTACTTGTAATTTTCATGAAACAATCCTACGAAATGGTGGGTAATTCCCCACACATTTGTGTAGGTAGGTAATCTGTTAATGGTGTTAGTTTTGATTGCCCTGGCTGCCTAATCTAAACTCATATCAAAACCATCTCTTCTATATGTCTGTTTTGGTAATTTTTCAAAGAATTATTGAGCACTAGATTTCCGCCCGCGGCTTCGCCCGCGTGAAATGTTGTTTTAAAAAACCGGGATAAAAACTATCCTATGTCTTTTCCTGGGACCCAAACTATCTCTATGCCAAATTTCATCAAAATCTGTTCCTTCAAGCGACATAAACAGATAGAGTTACTTTCGCATTTATAATATTAGTAGTATACGAGTATATAGGGATAAGAGAAGCACCTAACCTTTTGCGTCAAAAACTTGAAGAGGTGGAAATGGATAGATTTTAGAGATAAAACAAGGAAATCAAAAAAATTCCAGATATATTATCTAATTTTTCTTTAGTTACAAACTTTTTCTTGCCAATTACGACACAATAAAAAGTAATTCGATATACACTCGACATCAAATAAATCGCACCTCTCGCGACAAGCACTTTCAAACGTATCTATGCATCCCCACTTTCCAACAATATTGGCACCATTTAAAAGCCTAGTTCTAACTAGTTAGGCCGTTCTGAGTCTTAGCAAGACCAACGAACAGTAAATTGGGCGCGTTATAAATGACATAGACATAGCCACGGGTAGAAGCTAGTTACGACTAAAATGATGTGGTAGCCGGCACATCACTCAAACTATACATTTTGTTGCAAAATGAGCCATAATACAACGAGATAAGATGCCAGTGCTTAGCTTGATAAGCAAGATAACAATCTACCCACGTCAAGTGCTAACCACGCGATGTAAGGCTGCGGTCACACAAAAAGTATTGTTACGTACTTACTGTAAACCAGATTTGTTAACAAACTCAGAGTTGACAAATGTCCAAAAGGACATGAAAGTATTGGGACTCTACAAACAAAACAAGATAGAATCAAATGGCGGCGCATGATTGGGAAAGCTGATCCGCGTAACGGGATAAGGCGAGGCAGAAGAAGATACAGGCAACAAAACAAAGTATGTATAATTATTGTATATAATCTTATAAAAATATTATAAGATTAAACTACTTGGCATACTTTGTACAATAGGCTTAACACCAAAAACCATTCAGCAACCAATAATTCCAAAGCATAATATCTCTAAATAAATTAAATCATAGATGTTAAGCTATGAAAATCTAGTTAACTGTAAAATTGAATCTTAAGTTGTATTGAAATCAATAAATATATAGTTGTTAATTGAGTTGGTGAACACAAATCAATTGATAGTTGGCGAGCAAGCAATAGCAGCCTTTTAGTCAGTTTCTGAATTGAGATTTTAAACTTAAGATTGCTCATTCTCTACATAAGTAGGTATGAAATTAAACCAACAACAAACCTACACAGTTCGTTCGTTCGTTATTTCAGCCGAATGACGTCCACTGTTGGACAAAGGTCTCCCTCAAGGATTTTCACAAAGACCTACACAGTGTCAGTACAAAATTTTGCTACAAGAGTGGCGTTGTCAGTAACATTCATTAAATCTTCCTGCGTGCAGTTGTTTGGGCACGCAGGGTAACCCTGTATAAAATAGCAGCACCTAACTGCTTTGAACTTTTGACACGGCCGGGGAGCGGCGAGCTCTATAGACGTGACTCTACGTGAATCCATTATAGCTCAGACAGCTCGTGATTGCGGCCACAGATATCATAACTTCGTTAACTCACGCTGAGAAGGGTCTTTGAGGGTGTCTGACGTCGGTCGTTGCACTATCTGCAATCTAATGACAGATGAATAGATTGGCTGAAACTTTGTTGCTTATTGCAAAGATAGAACGCACTTTGTGTTAGACCACACAAGACAGAAAAAAGAAAGAAATATACAAAAGATACGTCACAATCTAGGCGGTCTTATTGCTATAAAGCGTATTTCTAAGTGATTCTTTCAACTCAGAGGTTCTAGGTTAGAGTTTTAAATAGGACACAATGAAAAATTTCTCTAGTGTGTTTATATGCCGTTTGTTTTATTTGAACTTTAAATACATCAACCTGCTTGTTCGAAAATAAATATCATTCCGTGTTCAAAACGTACGTTGCGTCGCTAAGTTGCGTCCTTACGATTGACCCATGTCAGACGTGTAGGTAAGTGATGTGTTTAAATAGCCCCGTCTACAGGGCAAGCTTATACGATTAAGATTCATGTTTTTAATTTTAAAACTGTTTTTTTTTTGGAAATAATTCGCAATATCTTTAAAAAATATTTCCGTAACAAGTAATCATTAGAAACTACAACTGCAGTCTACGTCTTGGTCTCTTTTTCAGCAAAAATCTATAACTTAAATACGAGTAGTTTGCATTAAATAATCTGAATTTTAGTCCGAACTCCAGTTAGTTAGATAGGTATACATTTCGAATGCTACCCATGCAATCTCAACAGCCTTCGAAATTCTTGCCCATATTTCGCTCAATCGATGAGTTTCACCCCATTATAAACACAAATGTTCCGAAGACGTCCTGTTGCTGAAATAATGATGGTTACAAACACAAATCCATCATATTCTCCGAGGAGATTACTATATCACTTGAATGACCCTCTTAACTGACGCTTTTGTGTCAAATGAAAAATGGACGGCTAACTGCGGAGTTACAGTTTTTGCTGACCGTCCGACGCGATGGTAAATTGCCGCAGGACAGGCGACGACGCGGGGCGAATATTAACTCGGTAAAGGGAGAGGCAGACTGGAGAGAATTTGACAGAGGCATTTTAGAGAGGCAATTTTTTTTTTTAAATGAGGCAGACTGAAAAGAATTTGAGGCAGATATTTTAGAGGCGTAACATAATAAGATTAAGAATGTTTGAATGACCAATTTTGAATATTCTTTCATCAATGACTTACTACATAGTGTTCTATCTATCTATAGAAGAAAAGCAAACATTATATTTTACACGATTATTTTAACTATACATTGAGAAAATCTTGCTGAATGTTAAAATTCTAAGATCCTATTAAAACACAATTGTTTTCTGTTTCTTATCCTACATATGTGAAACGAAATTAGTAACAACTGAGAGCTTTGAATTGTTATTTATTTGTGTCCCAACTGGTCACGATGTAACGAGTAAGTATTTAAAAAAATTTGAGTTCTCGAAATACATTAGTTGTTTAGTCGGCCGTTTGGTGTAGTGGTTCAGAACGGACTAATATGCCGAGAGGTCCCGGGTTCGATTCCCGGCCGGGCAGAAATTGAAATGATGAATTTTAATTTCTGTGACGGGTCTGGGTGTGACTATGTATAATATTTATGTATTTAAAAAAAAAAGTATATAAGTAGTATATCCGTTAAGCTAGCACCCATAACACAAGCATTAAGTTGCTTACTTTGGGGCTAGCTGGCGCTGTGTGAAATTGTCCAAAGATTTATTAGTACTTCATAGATCCGTATTCTACGGAAGTTCGAACTTTGATTACTACAAGCAATTATTTACTTATTTACTAACAACCCAATCCAAAGTTTGACCAGTCTCGACTCAACTGACCGTCCCGCACTCGAGCATGAGTGGGTCCACTAAATTGGGACACGTATAGTATTGCGGGCCTGTGTTTATTTACTAGTAGTTTGTGACTCTATTTGTAGTATCTTTTGTCTCGTTTCAACCTAATATCGTTTACAAGGTACAACAAATAGTTCTAACGGATTTTCAGTTGGTCGATAGTTGTGCCCGATTTTAAATTGTATGAAGAATCGGCCAAATCAAATCGGTGTAATGTGCGCACTTCCATACATGCCCATACTGATCGACGAAATATCAATGGTCTGCGCCTAGGCTAAATTAATGTAAAAAAATGCGTACCTACATTTATGTCTCTACATTCCATCCATTTGCAAGACGGTATAACAAACTCAACACTGCCTTCATAGGTTATACCATAAAAGCTGATTTTTATATAAAATATTAGATCAACAATTAGAAGTAGTTTTCTCATCAGCCAGACAGTTTTGACAGTTTCAACTCCTTGCCAGACAGTTTTTATTTTAAAATAGCTGCCAAAGCCACGATGACCCAAACTTCATGATTCACCAACATTATATCCTATATTGGGAGCATACGCTGACAAACTTTCAACTTTTATAAAATGACGAAACGAACGAACAAACGAACGAGGATCGATATTGCAACGAAAATAAGTTGTGCTGGTAACTGTACCTTTTAAGCATATTTATTTACTAACCGGTCCGACCCTTACGCATGCATGACTCCGCTTTTAGCGGGAAGTTTCTCCTTTTATAAGTGGCCTTCGAAGTTGGCAACTTCGACGAGCTATCAAGATCCGAGATCATCCCCCAAGTAACATTTTACTCCATTTAAGAGTTCAATAGTCGTTCACATGTACTCCACAAGCTGTGTATGTCAGCTGTATACGAGCTGTATAGCTTGCTATAATGCTTTTATAGAACCAGTTTGGGCACAAATTAGACAGCTTTAAGTTCACTATGGCTGTACATTAGCAGTATAATAGCATTATAATAGCAGTTTAAGTAGTAACATCGTACTTAAGGCTGACTTACGGCACTATATGGGACGCAGTGTGAACCATACAACGTACGTGAGGACAATAAAGAGTAACAAGTGGCTAAATGCACAGCTTTCAAAGTTATAAAGTCCGACAAAAGTACTCCAATGCTACATAAAGTTCACGTGTGTCCTAAATTATTTCCACATTTTAATATTAGTTTGGTATTTGTACGTGAGTGCCAAGAGGAAACAACTCGGGCGGATAATATAATCATTTATGCAAATAATAACACGGGTTTTAAATACTTAATAATGTTAATGCCATTGGGAATGCAACTTTATCGTGAAATGTATACATATTTACAGCTAAAATATTTACGCGCCTCTGTAAAAACGCGATATTCATTTTAAAATATTTAAAACTGGCTGAGAGGAAATCTACAATTTTCAGTTTTTGATATTGTATTGGCATTATAATTATACTACGGTAATTAATTATAACATGAAACCAAAACTCAATCGCTCTATCTGCGAATTTTGTGATAAATCTGCATTAATTTTGGAGATTTATTTGGTAAATATTTTAGGTTATGTAGAACAAAATGGTGGAAATGAAATACGGCTATGTGAACTGTTATAACTCCAATTTAATGCGGTGAGCGTATATTAGGTTCACATGTGTTCTGTTAGAATGCTGTTATCTATATTAAGTTCCACATTTGTACCACTACAGCGCTAATGTCTATAAATTTATTCTAATGTGAACTTATGTACAGCTTTAAGATGTACCTAGTTCAGGTCAATTGTGTATCTTTAATTCTTTCAAATACTGAAATTTTAGAGATCCGCAATAAAAATTATTAATGTCCGTTAAATCGCCTAGCCCAGGTACTAATAGTCAAGTATGAATACCTAAAGCATCAGACGGTAGTGTTCCCGGTTTAAATTCGTTTATTATGCCTGACAATTTATTCAAAGCGGAATGAGGAATACGATTTTCAATAGCCCATGTTCTTATTTTTTTGCTAAAGGTTAAATAATTGTCTAAATCAAAATTGTATTCACTATCACTAGAACTGCAATCATCACACTCTGATATCTGTATATTTTGAAGGGAACTTTCAGGTTCAGGCATAATATTTTCCTCTGCATCATGTACAGAACCACCATAAATACAACTAAAAACAGGCTTGGGGAAAAGTGTAATAGAATATCACATTCACATTCATTTTCAGCTTAAAGCAAATAAGAGTAGTACTTGTGGACAAATAAACTGCTATTGATGTTAATGGACAACACATATAGTCCTTTTAACAGCCTACAGTGCACATGCGAACCATTGAAACACTTTTGTACAGATAGTAAAAAAAGGTTATTTTATTAACACAAACAAGTCCTACTACAGCTACTAGCTGTATAACAGTCTAAAACAAGTAAACATAACAGCCTTTGGCTTTATAAATGACCACGTGTGTTCTATTAAAATGCTAGCTCTATAACATCGTACAAGTAGGCCGTTAAACAGCAGTTGCCGTATCTCTACCCTCCTATAATGCTCTTAGTCAGACGGCTGACTAAAGGATAGTTGTTAGAGTATTATAACACCAACAATCGTATAAAAGTATAACTCTACACTAGTCTACACTCCTATAAGTCCCTTAGACAGGTATAGGTGTAATTAATTGCAATATTACAGCTTATACATCACGAGTGAACTGTACTAATGCTTTAAGTACACATTGGAACTAAATGTGAACTCTTAAATGGAGTAAAATGTTACTTGGGCCCTTTCATTAATCTTTAATAGTGTTTTGAAGATGCTAGGATTATTAGAGGATGGTTAAAAAAGTTAAATTTTTTAAAGGCCTTTCGCCCGTATTCACAAGCGATGCTTACTTAAGCAGAAAATCGAACGCACAGCGTTGAATAGTGCTCTGTAATTGGTTCGTTTGTCACCCTGTGCGTCCACGCGCACTATGAGACCTCATATGTTTGCGAATACATTACTATGAGGCGTTTGTGTTCGTCTCAATGTTGCATGTATTTTTTTCGAAGCTGCTAAGAGTTTACATCATAAAGAAGGCTGTCCTTTTAAAAATTAAAATCATTTACCTACTACTAAATTTAGAAGTGTAGGAAATAAAATTAAGCTGCTTTCAGACCCATTTTTGCTCTTTGACGATTTCTCTTACTTATGGCCTTGTAATTTGTTTAATTACAAATTAGGACTAATGACAGGCTAGAGATACATGGAGTATATTTCATTATACCTACTTAATTGAAAATCATTTTTATAATATGGATATAAAGCCCAGAGTACTTAATACGTGAATATGTCATTCGTTAGCAATAAAGTTCGTTTCAGCCGAAAGACGGCCACTGCTGGACAAAGGCCTCCCCCAAGGTTTTCCACAAAGACCGCGACACCTCCCGCCCTTCACCAGATCGTCGATCCACTCATGGTAGCCAATAAAGTATTTTTGGAAAACTACGTTTTTATTGAACTCACAGTTATATTCAGTTCAGTGTAACCGGAGCTCAATCGGGCGATTTTTCAATTCCGCTGGCTGTCAAAAGGTTTGCAATACAGACGGCACAACCTGCTATGCGGGCTGAAAGCCACCTTGTTGATATAGAGATTTATATACGAGCATATTTTGCAGTAGTCTAGGTACTCGTATTTCAATATGTGAAGATATCAAAATATTTCTCACTAGCTGTGCTGTGCTGTGTCCGCGACTTCGTACGTGTGAAAATAGTTTGAATAATATTTCCCGTTTTTGCAACATTTTTCTTTACTGCTCCGTCCCTATATTGACTAATGCAAGCTCTGAAAACCATAATAGTTTTCTATTAATTGCAGGGCATATTGGCCAAATTCTTTATTGCCTCTTGTAAACTAAAGAGAAACGCTCCTGCAATGAGGACTAAATGACCTGATGTTAATGTTATTGATGGCTAATAATATGAAAATGTTTAGTTCCGGTAGCTAGAAGTAAGTTAGCCAGTTCCTCTGTGGTTGATGAGAACTCGCTTCCACCTTCGGCCTGATCATCACTTACCATCAGGTGAGACGCAGGCCAAGAGTTTCCCCCGTTGTGGGTAAAAACCTACTTTGTCAGTCTTTCGTTACTGGGACATAATTTATTACTTAGGCTGGGTTGCACCATCTTACTTTAACTTTGACAAACGTCAAAAATCTGTCAAATTCCATACAAAAAGCACCGGTTATCGTCATAGCAACCCACCCTAAGTGTATACACCCCGATGCTAAAACAGTTACCTATCACTTAACACATCGTCTAGTACTGAAACAAAGTAGCGTAAGAAACTCCGTATAGTATAGTCAAAATGAGAAAAAACAAAATACCTACATACGCATTCGGGTTCCTTGATCCTAGAGGCTGTGGAATTTATGGCGTAATTTTATCATTCCCCATAAAATTGGAATGGAACTGGAATTGGTGATAAAATGAATATCAGGTGTTCTTCAAACAGTATTATAGTGGTATGGTATGGCCCTATAATATCTGGTGAACGAGGTTATAAAATCTTAAAGGGGTTCTCTCTCGTTAAGATGATATCAATTTGAGTTTTTTAATTTTAGTCAGATAGTCAATTCAAATAGCATTTTAACTATGACAAACTTATTTGTATATTCATGCCTTACACTGTTAAATTTTTATCCGACTGCGCCAAAAGAAGTTATGTTTTTTCACAAAGAATATACACCCGTTAACGCCTCTACCGTGGCTAAAACTACTTGTGTTTGGAAGTTAAGAGTGAGTGAGTGAGTGAGTTCACAACAATAGTCCAGCGAACGACAAACTACCGACGCTCGAAACGGTAATCTGACACTGACATCATTGAACTAAAAAGGCCATCTGATGTGTGTGTGTGTAGATATCCATCATAATTCCCGCCCAATTACTGTACGTGTCAGCTAAGCATGCCCGGCGCCCAAAGAATTTGGGCGGACGCGCGAACACATACCTCTTCCTTGTTCGACGTGTGACCAGTAGGATTACCATCTTTTTGACATGAACGGAAAATGCTGAAAGTTAGCAATATTTTATTTCGACTCAAGATAAGATTCAAAAAGAAATTCATTAAAGGTTCGGCCAAACCAACGCGATCAACCGGCGTGCAGCGATGGCGATCAATGCATTTAGGTCTCGTCGCCATCGCTGCACGCCGGCTGATCGCGGTGTGATCGCGTTGGTTTGTCCGAACCCTAAGAAAAAGTATAGTCAGCTTCAAAGCTTCAAATAATTCATGACACCTAAAATAGTAAAAAAAAAAACTTTATTCCAATATAACCAAGGCGTGTTGCGAACTTTTTGGCTACTTTAGTTAGGTGTCACGAACTATTTAAAGCTAACTGTACATAAGATGAGCTTATCTCACACATTGTGAAGATAATTTGTTTGTGGTTTAGGATTTCGGGTGAAACTCACTTCCACCTTCGGCTCCTTCATTTTCAGCAGTTGAGATGAACATTGCACACCAAGAGCTATCCCAGTCTTCTGTGCCCTTTGTTACGCGGGGTCTGAGCTTTCCCGTTGAAGTTATAAAAGTATCTTATTTTTAATTTATTATTTTTACTTAAGTATTAGTTAGAATATTAGAAGCCTGCAATATTTTAACCAGACTGAGTATAGGTACTTACAAGCTTCGGGGAAAAATAGTAATAAGCTCAGTGGAGACCGAGAGGTGATTTGTAACAGAGGAGAGTTGTGAGATGGTCGATTTTTTTGGAATTCAATAACTACTAGCAAGCTCGTAACAATGCGCTTTTTTTAGTTCAAGTCTCGAGCTAACAAATGTGCGCTATTGCGAGCGCTCGCTGATAGTTAATAGGTTTCCAAAAACTAAAAAAAAACTCCCCTACTTATTGTATTGTGGGCTATTTTTTGCACATCCATTTGATTTCAATACTGAATAAAGTACCTACTTACCTATACATATATTTTATTATTCATTTGTCATCCTGAAACTCAAGCCGTCGTTATTTAGACTGCTAATATTCTTTGAAGCGATACATTTATTAGATTAGAACGAAGCAATCGTTTGGACGCTCCATCAATCCTTGTCGTTCATTCTGAATGACGTAGCATTTGTTTATTTAAGGTTTTATACAGGGTGGTAACACGTACCTGTACTTCTTTCACTCCAAGTAACAAAATGTAGTCTACCTTACTCTATAGTTTGCATCATAAAATGTAAAATTGCTAGAAACTTCAATAGTAAATTGAGACAATGCTTTTGAGTTATAAATCAGCTGATTTTCCTCATAAACATGTTTCCTACATTTATGTTATTTGTCAGAATAAAGCCTTCACGTCAAATCATTAGAACCACATAATATTACAGCTTCAGGCAGCAATTTGTTAAGGATTCTATAGACTCTACACACCAAGCCGCTTGGTTTCGGTGGCTTTATTTTAAAAGAATCATTCTGACGACTTGTATTTTCTATGACTTTTGTCATGTCAAAAGTCGACGACTGATGTTGGCGGGTCAGCAAGTTTGGAGTGTAGAATGCATTAGAGTTCGGTGGTGAAGTTTATGCCGAATTTCTTACACCCTGTATCATCGGTGGTTGCCGTCTCTGTTGAGTGCAATGACACAAGAGATTTATTATTGCGTCTAAATGATACCTGGCTGTTAATAATACCTTCTTTTTTTTTGCACCTCATTATCAATAATATTTTAATAAGTACTACTTTATGGGCCCCTGTTATACAAACAATTGGTAGGTATTTGTTTTTTTTTTATGCATAACAAGGCAGATATTTGACCACAATCGCACCTGATGTTAAGTGGGATGCAGTCTAGGATGGTACATTATCTGCCCTGTAAGTGCCTATTCACTCTCGCCTTGAAAAGGCCCGGATTATAGTCTTCGGGAAATACAGCAGCAGGCAGCGAATTCCAGTCCCTAGCTGTTCGCATTATAAAAAAGTCATCGAAACGCTTAGCAAGCTCTTGTGAATTTTTGTAATCCTACTAAGATCATAAATGCGAAAGTAATACTATATTCACATACATGTAAGAATCAAATTCCCAAGATTTCAGAACGTGAAAAATCTCGTGCGCGCTAAAAATAACCCTGTCCTTCGTTATCAACTACACGTGGTGCACGCACAATCTAACTTTAGAACTTAAGACATTTCTGAAATAGGGTCAAGAATTACGCCGGCGGTGCGCTTGCGTGCGTTCGGCTATTTTCGTCGTGACTCGGGTGCGTTCGGTTATTTTCGGCGCGCTTCGGACGCGCTCGGCTATTTTCAGAACGCGGGCCGTTCGGTTCGGTCATTTAAAATTGGAAAACGCTTTCGTTCCGCCTTTGATGTGAAACAAATGTTGTTTATGTGAAGCGGTGCGTTGCTGAAATCGCAAAGCGGTGTACTCGGTCGGACAATTCTGTACCCCCAGTGAAAACGGAGTTAAGTCGAAAATGGTGATTTTTGGGAAATCGCATTTGAAGTTAAAAAAATCCTGCTTCGTCGCTATTATAGATACCTTGGTGAAATATTTTTTAGGTGAAAGGTAATGTTAGATATAATTAGGCAGTGTGCCAGTTTGGGAAATATAGCATGTAGTTTTTTCGTAATTAAATAAAAACCCAGTTATATCGCCATGCACGGCAACTTTACATTCGTGTAAAGTGATGTAATGGGACATAAATCATTTTACACCACACTGAATTGACCACCCGCTAACAAGTGTAAAGTGATTTCTGTTGATATTTTTTTGTTTCTTTAATTTTAGAAAAAGTTGTAAAACAAACATTAGTAATTACACTATGAGGAATCATTATTTCAGGTTATTTAGGGTAAATCGTCCAAAAATTTCTACTTATATCAATATACACCAATTTTGTGATGAGAAAAAAAATGTGTAAACTGATCTAACTAACATAATAGCGATCTAAGTATCCTAATAATTATGTGTAAAGTGATATAAGTGGCGATTGTAAAGGAATAAGGCTAGAATTTTAGAGTGGATTCTAATTATTTACTCCGTAGATGTTAACCATTATTTATTAAAACTATTAACTAAAGTTCTTTGATTTATAAACTACGAATTATGTTTTCCTTTAATCTAACAATTGGGCTAAGTTATATCATTTTACACCAAATAATTAACCAAATCATTAGTTGCGATTTTCAAACGTTTTTGATATAAGTAACTGATAACATTTTACACATGTACGAAACTTTTGTGGTTAATGGTATTAGTCTAATTGAATCATTATACACAAAATAAATAATCATTTGTCTTTTACTTTTTGTGCTATAAATTAAGTTACATTCTTTTTCACCAACCAACAATACATAGTTTTTTTTGTGTATATTAATATGAGTCATCTTATATTGTTAATCACAAATTCAATCTGAACAACTTCAATCGTGTAAAAAGTAGTAACACGAGTCGTACCTCTTGACACAATAAAAATTTGAAAGAAGCCTCCGGTACACTTTGTTAAAAGTAGACATGTATCAATATACACGAAAGAAAACTCAAAATTGGTTCACAAAGCCTTACTTGTATCATTTGGCACAAAATTATTTTCTTTTCTATACGTCATAGAAACATACCGATTAGATACAAAAATAGCTAATTTTTCAGAGATTCACATTATGTTATAAAGTCAATTTTGATCTAAGTCGAGTTAGATCCCTTTTCACTGGGGGTACAGAATTATGAAATTATACTTAAATAAACTTTGTCTCGTGAATTTATTATCAGACTCTCTGGTGAAAATGAAAAAATTTGACGTTTCCCTCGGGAAATGCTTACCTACGATATCGCAGGACAATCCTATAAAAAGATCCACTAGATCTAGATAGACTCAATGAGCTATTTGTCTGTTCGTTCATTCGTTTCAGCCGGAAGACGTCCACTGCTGGACAAAGGCCTTCCCCAAGGATTTCCACAAACATTTTTCTGTATTAGAAGATATTTTCCAGGCCTCATCTGAGGCAGCTAGGTTTTTCAGGTTAAGTCTGGAAGCAAATTACATCTTTTTTTTTTTTTTTTTAATCTTTGGACAATTTCACACAGCGCCAGCTAGCCCCAAAGTAAACAACTTAATGCTTGTGTCTTTCGTTTATCAATATTCATTTGTATTATACTACATGAGATTTAAATATTTAAGTAATCAAATAATATAAAACAACTCGATTCAGGAACCAAGCTTATGATAGTAATACTCATTTTCTCAATGCTAACATACAAAATAAATACACTTAAATCTCACTCACTTGTACTTACATCTCTAGAATCAATTTCATTACGAAAGGTACACTAACATTTTTTGTTGTACAACAACACCTACCATCGGATCGAGTACCACTACACAAAGTACCCCAACGTACACCTTGATATGATTTATCCGTACAAAGAAATTCAGCAAAGAGCTACTCCATCGAACCGATAAAAATATCATAGACAATAAACATAGACACACCAACATTTTATGGCACTCGTTAAAGATCCGTGAGATTGCGTACTTGAGTAGAATAAACGATATCCGAGGTTTTTATACAACCTGGCGCGGTCTGAGACGAGATTTATGCTTCAAAGTGGATCTGGTTATGAATGTAGGCCTCTTTTATGACTGTTACGTGAAATCGAATCAAATTATGTAGGTTATGCCGTTTTCTATTTAAAGGAAACATTGAATTTGGTCAATAAAGTATTAAATCTATTTAAACTGCGATTTTCTGGTCAACATTGGATTTTGTGATGTTTGGGTCAAAGTTTGTGGACGTCACTAGTGGTAAGTTGATATAGACGGGACTATTTCCACCTCTCGTTCCCATCGCTGCAACTCTTATGTAGCCAGGATCACAGCTTGACCGCCAATAAAAATCCAACCAGTGAAGGTCAAGTTTGTCCCGGGGGAAAGTTCTGTCATTGGACCCGCAACGCGGGTGTTAATGGTAGATTTACTAATCAGGTGATCGGTCTGCTAGTTTGCCCCCTGTCCCACAATAAAACGGTCATTGTTGTAGTTACGATTAAAGTAAGTTGGTGCAACTCAATCTAAGTCTATTAAGGTGAGAGAAAAATCTACAATACGCGCAACGGTTCACAGAAAAAACCCATCTGCCCTTTGACCTTTCAGCTCCCCATTCATCCATCAGGCTACCTTCGTTCATGACCGTCAAATAGCAGCATATATTTTTCAATCAAGGCACTCTATGACGTAAAAGTATCTGCTCTTATACAAATGATAGCCTTGTCTACGTTATAAATATCTTATAACCGCTGGGTTTTTGCGAGGCCATCCTTAATGTGGTGGTTGTTTAAGAATTACGCTGATTGAGATAACGGTGGCTGGTAGTGATGTTTAGGCCAATGATTTTCAAACTTTTTAATCTGATATTGAAATAAGTTTTTAGAAGAACTGTGAAACTAAAACTGCTTCATCACTATATAGTATAAAACAAAGTCGCTTTTCCGTTTGCCTGTCCCTGCGTATGCTTAAATCTTTAAAACTAAGTAACGGAATTCGATGATTTTTTTAAATGGATAGAGTGATTCAAGAGGATATTTTATATGTATATTTAGCACCCGTATTAAGTCAGGGCGGGTCGCTACTCTATCATAAATGCCAGAATGTCTTAAACAACTTTTTAACTTGATGAACTCTAGAGAATGTGCTTCTCTTAAAAAAAGAGTAAACTATACAATGTTTGTCACTTTGAGTTTAAACCAAACGGTTTATTTCTTTCGAACTATCCATGGACTCATAAATTACCTACTTTATTTGATAACATAACTGATCAAAATAATAATATTCACGTAGATAGGTACCTAATCTATTTTTTAATCTTTGTTGACTGAACTTATTGGAAAACTACCCATCTCCATGCATAGGTGCATGGAGCAACCTATCATAGATGAAATTCCTCTAGTCCTACACTTAAAATTTCTGAACCCATATTTCATTTGGTACAGTGCAGTTTGAGAACCCGCAATGGGTTGAGTGAAAATTAGATATAAATAACTACTCATGGCTCCCTAAAATAATCAACCTATATTTAGAGGAGTGATCACCGCGTATGTAATTGAATTTTGTAGAAGTAATTATATTACATAAGTAACGTAATATACTCGTATTATATTACGAGGAAGTGTAATCAAATTATCTTAGTCAAAAACTTTCGAAGACTTTCCTGATTAGATTTTCAGAAACAATTGGTAAAGAAATAAACTGTTTCTACCATAACCAATTGTTCAAGCAACATTTTTCCTTTATTCACAGAACGTTTTAGTTTGATTTATTTTATTATTTTAGTTACTGGTTGGCACCAAAAAGGTTCTTTTCTTTCTTTAAGGGTAACGTATTCCAGTTCACTAAAACAAAGGAATATAATATTTTAGTATATTAAGAAGGGAGGCCTACAAAAAATCAGGAACAGGGTAAATAAGTTTACCCTAGATTCTAGCCAAGAAGTTAAACAGTTGGTCTCTAACTCCCGTATTCACAAACAATACTTTACTTAAGTGAAGCAGAAAATCGAACGTAATTTTGATCCACTTTGAATGTTTCAACTGTGCCTCTACCATGAGTTGCCATCGAAAACTTGTATTCGTATACTACAGTCGATAGAGTTTAAACGTGGATCGATGAAGTTTGCATTAAAATCATACCATGAGTTCAATTACCGTATACTTTACTCGCCAGCGATAATTCGATGGTTTTGTGATGTCATGTTGGTAAACATGTAAACGTATCCAACTTCACACTTGTGGCGACGCCACTACAAAACTAGTGACCAACAGATGGCGCTGTTACTACTTCACTATGGCACACTCCGCCGCTCATACAAACCTACATCGCGGTGACGGAGTTTTATATCCTGCCAAGTATATATAGGCAAACCAAGATGGTGAAAATTGGACCTTGGTCCCCGAGCACAACACCCGCTCGGAAGGAAGCACTAACATCTAGCTTCCTTATTGTGGATGAATATCATATCCCAAATTGGTGACCCCGACGTGATGTGAGACGCAACCTCCATCACCACCATCTTCAGCATCAGCCTCCGCCATCCTTACCATCTCCGCCACTCCGTCATCAGCTCCAGTCTTCAACAAGCCAGCATCCAGCCTTCAGGGACCATCGCAGATCGCAACCGACCTTCCTGGTTCCTCGGCAGCAAGCAACCGTCACTTCACTGGTCACGGGTACAGCTCTGGCCCAGCTCCACGCCCGACCATCGAAGACGCCTCCGCTCACTATCCCGACTCACTGTGGATAGAGCACCGCAACCTGCTCGTCTCGACTCACCGCAGACTTGAGCAAACTGGCACTTGTAAGCTCATCACGCACAGACTGCTGAGCACATCCTGACGTCATCCACCTCCGGTTCTTCCGGGGGGAGTGGTGTGGCGACGCCACTACAAAACTAGTGACCAACAGATGGCGCTGTTACTACTTCACTATGGCACACTCCGCCGCTCATACAAACCTACATCGCGGTGACGGAGTTTTATATCCTGCCAAGTATATATAGGCAAACCAAGATGGTGAAAATTGGACCTTGGTCCCCGAGCACAATACCCGCTCGGAAGGAAGCACTAACATCTAGCTTCCTTATTGTGGATGAATATCATATCCCAAACACTCTATGAATGGATGAATGAAAGAACGAATGCCGGTCCTTTCTAACTATATAGAAAAGATAGAGTAGGAAATAACAAAAATGTCAAAAATAACACAGCAAAATTTAAGTGTCCTAGAACAGTGCTTAAAGCTGAATTAACATGATGATTTTAAATTTGTATTGTTTATTTCTTGTCATTGCGACTTTGACGCAGCTGTTGTCATGACAACAGATAACAAAACATGTTTTGTTGAAGGATTATTGATGATTAATTTTCCACAAAAAATTGGATTTTAACCACGATAGGAAAATGAGAACCTGCGCCTATCCGTTTAAACCGATTGTAGAATTTATGGAAAGGTAAGTTAAGTAAAAATAAACATACTATGTGGTGGAGGAATTTCGATATTAAACGAATAATTTTGAGCTGGTTTTTTTTTTAGAAATACAACCTTTCCAGCATAACTTCCACGTGCCTAGCTAAAATTCAGTAATATGAGTGCTAGATTTATATTTTCTAGATACAATAATGTTGTTTTTCTATAGATATGACGATCTGAGTATGCCCACTGAAGGGCCCCAAGAAAGAGCCAACAATACTCAACGGTGGGTGGAACTAACGGACACGCAAACGTGAAATGCTGATGCCACCGGCGACACAAAAACTACTGAGAAATTGAGAAAAGTGTGTATAAATACCTACTACTTTATTCATTTTGATTGCTTTTATCTTATTTCGTCATTATCATTTGTAATGTTTATTTGTTAAGGTGTGGAGTGACAGCAAGAAGAAGGCAACTCGCATACACAGAGCTGCCAAGGGAACACTGGACTGGTGGCGGTCAAGTTTCTCCCCTGAAGCCAAAGGATTTAGAGCAGAGTGCTTGTAAATAACTACTTGTAAATTAAATCCATAATAAAGACCTAGGGTAACTGGATGGATATGGGTATTTCTTCGGAGGCAAAATTTTCGATGTCTTTGGGTATAGTTCAGTAACCAAGTAACAAAATGGCATGCAATATTTTTTTTCGTATAGCTTAGCTATAGCCCTATCTAGTAGGGAATTTAGTGCAAGAACCCCTCCACTTTGGTATAGAAGGCTCATTTTTGCAACAGTGGTTCTTTGGGTGCTCCTGAGTGGATTTCCGTCGGTAGACATCGGGAGCCCCCCCTGTGGTAGCAGGGGGAGGGGGGGCAAGTTTCCTTCCGCCGCGCTTCACTTTAAGGCCCATATCTTCAAAACTATGGGTATTAGGGCAAGTGTGGTATCATTTTCGGATAATTAAAAGATGGCGAATTCATTTCTGGAACAAACTTTTTGCCTTTTCATACGAAAAAATTGAAATATTGAGTAAAATTAACAAAAATCAAAAAGTATTTTTTTAAATAAACGTCGTTTACTTTTAAACCACTGGAGATAATCTAATAAAAAAAATATGACCTGAAAGCTACATTTATCAGGATTATAAAAATATAACATTGTATGGTACTTTTTTCGCAAAAAGTAGATGAAAAAAATTTTTTCTTCAGGACACAGCGGGCGAATTTTATAGACGACCCGGACGATCCTATTACCGAATTTCTGAACACAGACATCACTGCCTTAAGCACGCCAACTACTCCACAACACAGTAGCTCATTACACCGTACTCGCCGGCAGTGTTGCCAACAGCTACCATAGGCTCGTAGCTAGGAATTTAACAGAAAGTTGCTAGATTGAGTATTTTTTTCTCCCTAAAAAGTAGCTAGAAGTAGCTGAATTCCGAAGTAAATAAAATACTAAAGAAATAAAACACTGCAGTTAATAAATCAGCTATAAACTTTAATCAACTTAACTTTAATACTGTGACTACTTAATTAACAAATAAAAGAAGACAATATTTTGATTATCTACCGAATATTATGATTATCTAATTATGTAAGAGAAGAAGATGTAAAAGGTTGAGGAGAAGATGTAGAAAGTTCAGCTGCACATGATTTGGAATATTTTTCCATAAGTAGTACCCATTTTGTCAAGTACCTACGGCTTTAGGAAAAACGTAATTGTGACAGCACTGGCCGCTTTTCCTGAGCGAATCTTTTATGCATAAAATAGAATTCAGAGTTATTAAACTCATTCTATTCCTCTGTTTATTTTTTATTAAATTCATTTGGGAGAACAATCTTCCTACCTCAGCATTTGAATGCGGAAGTGAAAGACATGCTATAGCGAGTTCACTTATGTCTTCAAATACTATGTAAAAATTTATCATATAGATGACCCACGCTGAACTGTCCCACCAAACTCAATGACAGGGGGGCGCTACCATCGTTCAACTATATGGTTTGCAACATGGCAAAAATCTGAACCAGCGATTCGGTATTGACGGTGGCGCCCCACTGTCAATGTCATCGACAGGACAGTCCAGTATTTTGGAACTATAATCAATAGTTGCTAGAAAAAGTAGCTAAAAAGTTTAGCTACAAGTTAAAAAAAATGTAGCTGCCTGACATCAAAAAGTTGCTAAATCTAGCTATAAAGTAGCTAAGTTGGCAACACTGCTCGCCGGCGAGTACGAGGCCCTGCTTTCCATTTCGGACGGTACAGACATGTACCGGGCCGGTTCTCCCCTATCCGTCCCCCGGACACGGCCTGAGCCGAGGTCCGAGCCTACCGTGGCGCCCTCAGGCCGCGTCCGTAGTCCCCTCGATCGGGCCCACTAGAGTGAGCCCGCCGTAGGCTGGACTTTGGTCCAACACCGCGGTGGGCAACCCTCTTGTTGGGTTCGCCACTGATCGGGCGCCTTATGCGCTCGATACGGCCCGATCGCGAACGTCGGTCTTATCCGAAAATGATACCACACTTGCCCTAATACCCATAGTTTTGAAGATATGGGCCTTAAAGTGAAGCGCGGCGGAAGGAAACTTGCCCCCCCTCCCCCTGCTACCACAGGGGGGGCTCCCGATGTCTACCGACGGAAATCCACTCAGGAGCACCCAAAGAACCACTGTTGCAAAAATGAGCCTTCTATACCAAAGTGGAGGGGTCTCCATACAAATCATTGCACTAAATTCCCTACTAATCTGGCGCAAATTACATTTTTGACATAATTGCTGTCTTTATACAAATTAAAAATATTTGAAGTGTGATTCTCTGATTCATATGGTGTGTCCGTTAGCCATTTTCCGGAACAAAATGGTTGATGTAGCATTTTCCTTTTGATATATCAATATAAATTCAAATTATTTCTAAAGCTAATGAGTTGTCCTTCTACAAAAAAAATGTGACATAATTTTAATTAAGTTAGTTTGTTCGCAAAAAAATAAATAAGCAGTGTCCGGCATAAAATACTGATTCATATGCCGTGAGCTGTTCTTGATCATAACTGGTCAGTTTTTAATCATGAGAGTCTGGTTTCTGGTGTGGAGGCAAGCCCATCTTGCAACGGATGAGCTAGAAGGCAGACGTGGAGCTGGTTGGCTTAGAACCCGGTGTGACGAAGGCAAATACTTGATTCATCTGTGCTTGGTTCGGGTGGCATGCTGATTACAATGCCTACTTTATAAAATTATATTATTGCATTAAAAATCTAATCTGTCTTCCATGTGATGCTTTTGGGTTATAGATTCATGTAGAAAAATGACAACACTGTTGTTTGTATGTATGACGAGTTTTGCTCGATTTCAGGCAAAAAATTGATTCATCTGTGCGTGATTCATATGGTCAGGGGCTCAGGGCCCTATATGAATCATAAAATAAATTAGTTTTTGATCTATCAAGCACCAAAAAGGTGTTTATTAGCTGAGAACGATATCCCAGACTGCATGTCACTTAAGACCAGATGTGATTGCGGTTTTGTTATGAATAAAAAAAATCATCATCATTTTTATACTATGAATAATGTATGTTTAAACAGTAAATAAGTAGTATATCCGTTAAGCTAGGAACCATAACACAAGCATATTTGTTGCTTATTTTATTGCTAAATGGAGCTGTATGAAATTGCCCAACGATTATTCATTTTTATTATTATTTCAGCTACACTTATGGCGTCCATAGCGCATAATAATACTGCTGAGCATAGACCTCCAATGATTTCGAGATTAACTGATTGCCATTGCCACAACCTCTATCAGCTCATCTCACCTTCTTCATCTTGTGGGTGGACGTCTTAACAACGATAGCTTGGATATTATGTGATACAGCTGGGTAGAGTCATCTAAAATACCTTAGTGCCATAAGATGAAAGTCTACATCCAGTGTGTGTTATCAGTGATGACATATTGTTCTGAAAAGTGGCCTCTCACTATAGGCTTACGAACCACAAAATTGCATACCGTACTATGGAGTGGACTATGCTTGTTTTTTTT